>NC_057813.1:658982612-659245610 GCF_018294505.1 Triticum aestivum | reverse complement strand
AACCTTAACTTAAAAACCTTAATTAATTGAACCTAAAAACTAACTAAACTAAAAAACAAAAAAACAGGGTGGCACGGGCTCATCGTGGGGGCGGCGACGGGTTGGGGAGGGGGCAGCGACGGGCGGCGCTCCTCGGGGGCGGTCCACCGCCGGGGAGGTGGGGAGGCAGCGGGGGGAGGCTTGGGAGGGGGTGGCGACTGGCCGGGAGGGGGGGCGACGGAGAGGTAGTGGGCCGGTGGGGACGCCCTCTATTAGCTTCAATCCGGAGGATTGCCACCTCGACGTTGGCACCCCAAGCTAAATCTCAACTTCTTGTATTGTAGCGTTGCTTGGAATAAATTGGTTGCAATAAACTCTTAGGTTTTCGACATTACAGTTGATTTGTTTTGCCTTTTGGGCGTGGGAAATGTTTGGACCACTAGATGAAGATTTGATGGCCTAGATTAGCCCTCTCCTAGTTCGGTTATTAGAATACTCCCTCCTCCTCCTCCTCCTTTAAACCTAGGCACCAATTAATAGGATCAAGTTGTTGGCTTTGAAGGTCATTCAGCGAATGCAAAATGGCCTCTTTTCCCGAGAAGTAGGAAACAAGGGAGGCGTTTTATACAAAACCGTTCAGGTGCTATACACTAAGAAATTGAGGGGAATGGTTTTTCCAAATCGGTTTGGTTAAAATTATATACCATGCAAATGTATATAAGCAGTGGCGGAACTAGCATCAGATTATGCCTAGGGCTAAATTACCTTGAGTGATGCACTTCAGTGATTTTGTATATTTATAAAAAGGAATTACAAAGGCTAATGTTGCTAGGCCTAGGGCTATAGCCCCAACTGCCCTAGGCCTGTCTCCGCCACTGTGTATAAGTGTGCTGCAAAGGTCTAGTTGGACGCCATGCTTCAATGGCATAATAGATCACAAGTGCGAAGGTAAATTATTAGAAACGTAAAAAAATACCATGTATTAGTATCTGCATACATTTCCTTTATAAGCAATAACACATTGATGGACATCATGGATCTTGTTCTTGGCCATCTTGACGATCTTGTGAATCTTAAAATGCATGAGCAGTCATTGTGGGGTGGGAGGGGAGCTATGATAGAACAAGACCAGGTCGTGGCCCACCATTGCAAGCAGCCAAGCATTGAAAAGTGGAGGCAAGGCATGGCCCTTTTTTTTTTCTTTTGCGGGTTAGGCAAGGCATGGCCTTGAGAACAAAAATTATGTACTAATCCGTACTTTTTCCTTTAAGCAGAGGCAGCGCAGCGAGCAGCAGCTGCTCCGACTTGGTCCGAGTCTTTGAGCGTCTCAGGACCGGCGCCTCACACCGTCACACCGTCCAGGACGCAACGACACGGTGGCGACTTTGCTGTGCCGAGTAAAAGTAAACGGATGATGTACCGTACCGTACTACGTATGACCCAACGCGCACGTCCGACCCGCAGCCTACTCCTCGATCGTCTGAGGTCCAGAGGAGGCTCACACGCACCCCGGCCAAAACCAAGACTCAACCGTGGGGTCTCGAGACTGACCGACTCAACACGTACCCCAATCTCACGGCTCCAAGCCCAAAAGTCTCGAGTCTCACTCTGCTTTCCTGACCCGATTCCATCTCATATATTTTCTTCCCGGAGGAGGAAAAAGGTGCGCCTCTGCTTTCTCGCTCCTAACCCCGAGTATACATCCGCCAACAGCAGTCCAGCAGCTGGCCGCCCGCCCGCTCCCACGCACACAGAGAGACAGACACACCGTCCTCCTCCGTCCACCCCCCATGTCGCCTTCCCGCCTCTCCTCCCTTCCCTTCCCTTGCACGTCACTTAAGACTTAACCCAAGCAACCAGCGCGAGCTCCATCAGCCTCCTCCGCACCGCAGCAGTACACTCCAAGCAACACCCCCCTCCCTCCCGTCGTCATCATCCCAACCCCGCGCGCCTCCCTCGCGAATCACGAGCAGTAGGAGCCCGGCAAGAACCGAACCATTTCTCTCCTCCGTCCGAGCCCACCTAACCTCGCTCTCACCAAACGCCTCCTCGCCCAAATTCTCCCCCTCTCTCGACAGCCGCAGCTCCATTCGACTGATCGTGCGCGCGGAAATGGGCGGCGGCGGTGGCGCTAGGCAGTTCTTGGCTGCCGTGCTGGCGGTGTGCGTGGCGGCGGCCATGGTGGCGCCGGCGCGGGGGCGGTTCGTGGTGGAGAAGAGCAGCGTGAGGGTGCTGGCGCCGGAACACATCCGGGGCCACCACGACGCCGCCATCGGCAACTTCGGCGTGCCCGACTACGGCGGCACGCTCACGGGCGTCGTGCTCTACCCGGACAAGAAGGCCACCGGATGCGCCGAGTTCCCGGGCAAGTTCAAGTCCAAGTCCGGCCGCCCCGTCGTCCTCCTGCTCGACCGCGGAGGTACACACGCCACACAAGCTCGCTCAGCAATTATCTTCAGCCATTAGCCCTGCTGATTTGATCGATTGATTCATTCATGGCTTCGGCCAATTCTCACGGGGAAGACATTGCTGATGCGTGACTGTGCGAGCTTGAATTTAGTGCTAGTAGTATTTCTTTAATCCTGTTGATGTAGATATATCTCCAACTTAGATATGAAAGATTGTGACCAAAGCTTCTTTTAATCTTTTTTTTTCAAGAAACTGAACTTCTTTTAGTCTGCGGTGGGGGAAAGGGACTTTACAATTCTGGACAGCTAGTGGATAGTATAAATTTTGCCCGGTTCCATTCAGTCAGCTGTTTTGTAAAAGGTAGAATCAGGCGACTTTTCTAGGTTGAATGTCATCTAAGTGGCCAAAAATTCGAATTCAAGTGAAATTTACAAAAAAAAAGTACCAAATTCAAACGCAAACCGTCTTGCTCGACCGTGGAGGTACATACACACTTCTGATGATGCTAGTCCGTGATTTGCCTTATTAACGGTTTTGGCTAATTCTCGTGAGGAAGGAACTGTTGAAATTCATGTCAAAGTGAAATTACTCGAGTTTGATTGCGCAAGTTTGACCTTGCCGACGATTTATGGCTATTTTGCGTCAATCTCTTGGTAAATGTCAGAGCCGTGCTATTGATGGGTTAAGTCAATGTGCTAATCTTAAATAGGCTAACATGCCAATTACTTTAGTGCCACTAGTGGTATTTTTTACTTGTTTATGATGTGGATTGGTCTCCAACTTAGATATACGAGAGACATTATGATCACAACTTTTTAAAACTGCGGTAGGGGAAGGGAGTTCAAACTCTGATCTGCTAGTGGTCATTGAAAAGGTAGAATCAGGAGGCTTTTCTTGGTTGAATACCATGGAACTAGTCAAAAATTTGAATAGCTGGCGGAATTTATTTTAAAAAACATCAAATGCAAATGCAAATCTGTGGAAACATGCAAACTAAAACAGAATTTGTAAAAGATTAAGCTAATATTTTCCTGATGGATTATCTTCATTGTCTGCGTCAACAGTTTCAGATAACTGCCTGACCTGACAGTTCTGAACACAGAAAGCGAAATGAGTAGATTCAGACATGCATGTAGTACACACTTATTATACAGCCATTGCATTTGTTGGTGCGCATTTCATTTGATCCAACCATCACAACGCACCTGATCACAACACTTCCACTACCAACTCCAATTAGTTGGTGCCGCAAGCAATTCCTTCAAGCCAAAGACAGAATCAGACAGACCAACAATCTGTCTCGTCCTTCCTTGATTAAACCCCAAGCAAAGAAAGAAATAATTCCACACCTTCAATTTCAAGAAACATAAAAGATGAACGAACTCAGGTACAAAACTGTAGCTGTAAAACTGACGGCGTAACGACGTTTGTACTGTCCCAACAGAGTGCTACTTCGCGCTCAAGTCGTGGAACGCGCAGCAGGCAGGCGCGGCGGCGGTGCTGATCGCGGACACGGTGGACGAGCAGCTGCTGACCATGGACACGCCGGAGGCATCCCCGGACACTCGGTACCTCGACAAGCTCAACATCCCGTCGGCGCTGGTGAACCGCGCCTTCGGGGAGTCGCTGAAGCGGATGGCGGAGAAGGCCGACGCGGAGGGGGAGGTGGTGGTGAAGCTGGACTGGCGCGAGTCGATGCCACACCCGGACGAGCGCGTGGAGTACGAGCTCTGGACCAACAGCAACGACGAGTGCGGCCCCCGGTGCGACGAGCAGGCGGCCTTCGTCAAGAGCTTCCGCGGCCACGCCCAGATCCTGGAGCGCGGCGGCTACGCGCGCTTCACCCCGCACTACATCACCTGGTACTGCCCCGAGGCGTTCCGGCTCACGCGCCAGTGCCAGTCGCAGTGCATCAACCATGGCAGGTATGTACGCCCGCCATTGCCGGTCTAGGAAGCTTCCTCTGGTACCTGTCATGGCATGGCAAGGAACAATGTGGTTGGTTACTGGGTGTGCAGGTACTGCGCGCCGGACCCGGAGGAGGACTTCGGGGAGGGGTACGAGGGGAAGCAGGTGGTGGTGGAGAACCTGCGGCAGCTGTGCGTGCACCGGGTGGCCAACGAGAGCGGGCGGCCGTGGGCGTGGTGGGACTTCGCCATGGACTACAAGCTCCGCTGCTCCATGAAGGAGAAGAAGTACAGCAAGGCGTGCGCCGAGGAGGTGGTCACCGCGCTGGGGCTGTCGCTCGACAAGGTGCTGGCGTGCATGGGCGACCCAGACGCCGACGCCGACAACGCCGTGCTGTCCAAGGAGCAAGAGGACCAGATCGGGCGCGGGTCGCGCGGGGACGTCACCATCCTGCCCACGCTCGTCATCAACGACGTCCAGTACAGAGGTATGGCTGGCTGGCCGGCTGTCGCTGTACCGTCCGTCTCTTTGATTTCTCCGGCGACGAAGGAACTGACATGATTGTGTTTTGTGCGTGCAGGGAAGCTGGAGAGGACGGCGGTGCTCAAGGCCGTGTGCGCCGGCTTCAAGGAGAGGACCGAGCCGCAAGTCTGCCTCAGCCATGGTGAGCACCAAGGCCTTCATTTCCGACGACAAGACGGCGAAACGACGGTGAACTTCTGACGAGCTTTTCTACGCAGACATGGAGACGAACGAGTGCCTGCACCGGAACGGCGGGTGCTGGCGGGACGAGGCGACCAACGTGACGGCGTGCAGGGACACGTACCGGGGCAGGGTGTGCGAGTGCCCCGTGGTGAACGGCGTCCGCTACGACGGCGACGGGTACACCCACTGCAAAGGTAAACCTACCTACACTTTTCTCTTCATTCACACGACGGCGCTAGGAAAATACTACCGGCGTGCTCATGTTTCTCCCCTGTTTGTTCGTCTCAGCTGTAGGTCCGGGCAGGTGCGCGCTGAACCACGGCGGGTGCTGGTCGGAGACCAAGGGGGAGCGCACCTTCTCCGCCTGCTCGGTACAACCTCCCTTCCCCTCTACTCCTAGACTTCAGACACAGTTCCACTCATTACACAACCTCTGAAGCTCATCGTCTACCTACCTATCCATGATCTCTGCTAACCTACGAACTCTGAACCAGGACACGGCGCTATCCGGATGTCGGTGCCCGCCGGGGTTCCAAGGCGACGGCCACAAATGCGAAGGTAAGATCTCGCTCCACAGATTCCTCACTCGAGACTGACATGAGACATGGTCGAGCAAGAGAGTAACAGATCCGAGTTTCAGACCTGGACGAGTGCAAGGATAAGCTGGCGTGCACCTGCCCGGACTGCCACTGCAAGAACACCTGGGGCAGCTACGAGTGCGGCTGCAGGGGCAACCAGGTGTACATCCGCGGGGAGGACGTCTGCGTGGCCAACAGCATGTCCAGGTTCGGCTGGCTCGTCGCCGTCCTCGCCGTTTCCTGCGCCGCCGGCCTAGGGGTCGCCGGCTTCGTCTTCTACAAGTACAGGCTCAGGGTATGTTCGTCACCATCCTTCTCCCCAAAGCAAATGGTTAACCAAGAAGACCTCTAGTGCAACAAAAACTGACTCTTGGTGTCTCATTTCCTACTAGTCGTACATGGACTCAGAGATCATGGCGATCATGTCTCAGTACATGCCGCTCGACAGCCAGAACAACGAGCACCAGCCGCTCCGGCAGCATGCTTCAGACGCCTAAAGGTAATAATAATCCTTCAGCCAAGTGTGAGTCCTAGTAGGTTACCAATGCAACAAACGGTTATTTTTGCACTAAACCACCCCTGAACATGCTGCATCTGATGAACAGGGAGCAGATGGAGATGGGTTTGGGTATGGAAGCGTGCAGAGTCTTCAACCGTACTCTTGGCTTCAACCATACCGGGCAAATACTTTGCTATGATGCTTTTCAAAGATTTTTTTTTGTTACTACAACTTCCCTTTCTATATATAGAAGAAACAAGAGAACCAAGGTTTGTACAAAGCAAGCCGCAGGGGTGAGGTGTAGATACATAGCTAGGTAGGCATTTCTGCTCCCCTTGTGACTGTGGATCGCAACACATTAGACAGAATACTTTCACTAAGAACATACAAAGTGTGATGTACAATGGATGATAACCAATACCAGCACTGGTGTTTCTGTCATTTTTAAGGTCTGTTTTCTTGAATGAATGCCCTCGTCGAAACACCGGGGGCTTTATTGTGACATGTATCAATACTGTTGTAAGTGCTACAGTTTCAGAATCAATGGTAGGCATACAGGTGATAACTTGCTACTTTTCTAGTAGGTCCTCACTGGTAACCCGGCGACGGGTCCATGATGTGATTCTGGTGATCCTATTTAGGCACAAGACTTGTGTGCCCTGAAAACAGGACTCCATGCAGAGAGCTCACTAGCTTATGAAATAAATAGCATTTCATTTCTAAAATGGTCAAAATATGTGATCCATAGTACAAGAGGAAAGAGACCACGCCATGATCATTCAAGCATCCATTATCTCATTAGTGCCTTAAAGAGGTAAGGGAGTTTCAGGGTTGTCGTAAACAAATGGCGACGACACTTCTAGAATCAAATGACGATAGGAAAATCTCACAAAAGAAATATCCACTTTCCCAGTGATTTTATTTGCCTAACTACCAGCCCGTAGAAAGAAGACTGGCTGCATGGATTGAATATAACATTACACCTTCTCCCAAAACAAGGAAAATCCGCTAAATCTTCTTAGGGGCTAAATGAGATCTTACAACAGTGCATCAGAAGCCTTTTACTTGTATTGCTCTGAAACTTCACGAACAAACTTGTCCATGAATTGACACTTCTTGTCAAAACCCCAACCAGGATTATTCTGCAAAACACAAGAAGGCACAGCCGAATAGTAGCTAAGTAGCAAGCAGGAAGCAGGTTTTGTCTAAGAAAACAAAAGATACGAATACTGAAATACATTAAGTATCAACACATAAATTATCCTTTTAAGGTACTATCTAGAACAGCACACTAAGATGTGAAATGCAAACGATTATCATCTTTTTCCTTCAAAAACTATGGAGACAAATGGCATTGCATATTTTGAGTTTACAATGCTAGCTGCAAATATTTCAATATGTGATGCTCATATCCATCAGCACTTTATAACAAGCTGACTTTTAGCATATGTGTTTAGCCAACTTCAAAGTTAGATAGTATCAGCCATTTGCTATCTTTGAGGAAGAAGTGCAAGCACTTATAGATGTATCTGACACCCATACAGACATACAGCTAGATAGGGGATGTTCAAAGACCAGAGTTTTTTTTTTCGGAAGAGATGGCGGCCGTAGTTAAAATCATGTTCCGTATGCTAACAGAAGGCTGATCTATTTTTAAACAAGCTGACTATTAATGGTTATGTTAGAACCCGCCAAATAAGACAAGAATCATGTTGCTTCCGTTACAACTAAACATTCAGCAGCTCAATTACTCAAAAGGCTAAATTGATTGACTCATGATACTATGCTGTCTAGAGCATCAGTTGTAATAAGAAGGCTAACCTTGAGAGAAAGTAAAGTTTTATCAGTAAACCGCTTTACTGAATTGGGTATGTTTGCTGGAAGAGTGTTGGCAACCCTTTGCAGCTCCCCTTCTTGCTGTATTGCAGTTACGACATCAGGCCCACTGTACATATCTATCATCTCTTTCATATGGGGTGCCTTTAAAATGATATCGGCCACGGCATCCTAAGAATGATACAGTAGATTAGTGGGTCAGTTGAAACCCTAAAAAGAACTCATATGGCAGCAAAGTGAATGCAAGTACACAACTGTGAACTGCTAACGTATAGATGTAATTTGAAATTTAGGGTACACTAAAAGCTGAATTCCAAAATCAGAGATGCTTCTTTCTACAAATCTGGTCAGTATCTGGAAAGTATAACCGTCTTACCATATTAATGATGAAACTATTGAGACGTTCATGCCTTTCTGCAAAGATAATCTACAAAACTTAAATCCAATGTATTTGGCAAACTACCTTTATTTGGAACAGGAAACTCATCTGATAGTTTAGCAGTTTAACCTTATCAGCCAGGTCGAACCAGAAAATTGACCTTGGAAAGTTAGATATTCTATGTAAACCTCATACTGACTCCACATCATTTACAAAAATTATGCATATCAGCTTATAACACCAGAATATTATCAAAGTAGATCTGAGATTTAACAGCAAATCCACGAATACCTTTTCGACCACGATATAGGTAGTTCTATATGTATACTACTGGACAAAGTTAGGAGAAGTTTGATTGCCAACATAACACGAGGATATAAATTGCAAACGGGAGCTGTACTATTTTGATATTATTCTCTGGTCCATTATTTATTTATCAAGTCTAACGCAAGCAGTCTCGTATCATCCAAATATAGATATGTACCCATTACGCGAGCTATAACAGCAAAGCAAGGTAAAAAAAAACTTGCCCGATAGACTTACTCTGGCACACTCCGATGTATTTGGTGACTAGTTGCAAGAAATACAAGTATATCATAAGAAAATATCTACTTGCACAAACATTTGCAGGGTGAAACAGATATGGCATGAGGACAGTTAAACAAATCACCTCCCATTCTTCCTGGTCCTGGATGCCTTCATAAGCAACTATGAATGGCTTTACTTTCTCCAGCATCTCCTGCAATGACATAGGCGGCTTCTCCTCAATATCAGGATTACCAAAGCTCACATTGTACTCTGGCTCAAACTCAATCTGCACACACAAACATTCAAAGATAAAAAAACATCAGGGATCCAACAAGCACACACAGATCTTATAATTTTGATAACTCTGATGCAGTGCAGAGCGCACCATGTTATCGGTATGAATATCGTCGAGAAGCTTATCATTCTCCGGGTTTGGCAGTGCCTCATCTGCTGCCTCATCGAACGCCTCGTCCCAAATCTTCATTTTCTCAGGCCCAAGCCGCTTCTCGAGTTTCTCGCCATCAGCATTGTCACCCAAGAAGATCTTTTCCTGCTCGTTGACGTCAGCAGGCCGACGGCCACCGTCCCGGCCACCTCCGCGGCCCCCACGCCCCCCTCTCCCGCGTCCACCGCCAGTATCGCCACGGCCAAGGAGCTCCAAAGCACGCTTCACAGCCTCCTGTGGCGCCAATTTCGGCTGCCCGCTTGGAGCCGACGGGGCCGGAGCTTTCCTTGCCCCACGACTTCGAACGAAGCGGTTCTCCTCGGGGGCCCTGTCCACCGGTGGCTGCACACGCGGCACGCCGCGGCCGGCGCCGGAGGTAGGGATCGAACGCGGCGGCTCGGATGAGGAGGAGGCAACGGTGGCTAGCGGCTCCTGATCGGAGGGGGGAGGGACGGAGTCGAAGCGCTTTGCGAAGGTGGGTTGCTTGGGGGCATCTTCGTCGGATGGCGGCGGCGGCGGGGGAGGGGGCAGCGGGGATCCACGGCCGCGGCCAGCGCTAGAGAAGGACGAGAAGGACGGGGTGGTGGGGGAGGGCGGGATCACGGGCTCCCCGCGGCCACGGCCGGCAGAAGATGATGCGGCGAAGAGATCCGCCCCATTGTCGTCCTCGGGGATAGGCCTCCCGGGAGCGCGCGGCGGCGCGGAGCCGGAGGGCGGTAGGCCGCGCCCGCGCCCGCGCCCTGCGCCACCACTGCCCCCGATGCCGGAGAAGGAAGAGAACGCGGCGGCATAGGAGGAGGGGAGGTGCGCGTGCCGCCGGGCGGCGGCGGCGGCTGCGGCGGCGCCGATGCCTCGCATGGTGGTGGTGGGGATGGGTTTAGAGCGCGCGATGCAGGCTAGGGTTGGGCTCGCGAGGTGTTCGACGAAATGGGCTGTGGAGTGGGGCCTGCAAAGAATTTCGATCCGGCGTAAATCGAGGCCATTGGATCTCAGTCTATGGTTGTATTTTAGCCGTCCGATCTTCGTTTTCGCTATTCCCCTTCCATCTCAATCTCTATAGGCCTAATGCGTTTTTCAAGGTTAATTTTGACCAAATGTTAGAGCAATAATATATGACATGCAACTTACATAAAGCATACCGTCAAACTCGTATGCGAAAAGAGTTTTCAATGATATAATTTTCACATTATGCATTGTCATGTACTATTAATTTTGTCAATTGTCAAATATGGTCTTGAAAAACGCTTTAGGCCCTATATATAGATGGAAGGAGGGAGTAGAAGATTTGAGAGCGATATTCCACTTTAACGTATGGTCACTTGTCCTTATAAAATCAGTACAGTTACTGAGCTCCCAACAAATTGCGCTATTTGGTGCATCGATGGATATAGCAGGCACGTGGGACCAGAGGCGGAGGCAGTGGGGGCGAGCGGGGGCTAGACCCCCCCCCCCTATGGTTCGGCCCCCCTCAACGAGTTGCAACGGGGACTAGCCTGTTCACTGGTACTAGTATCTCTACTCCTAATGGAGCAGTTGGTGAATAGTCCGCACGGTTTATTTTCGCTGGTTTATTTTCGTCATCCTTCTATCTCCGTTTTTTTCGTCATCCTCCCACGTATGTTAACTCGCTACCCTCCTGCGAAAAAAATCGGTGCCAAAAAAAACCATCGGATCGAGCCAACAGCAGATCGTTCTCCGCCGCCAACCTGCCCTCCGCACGCCCGATCCACCCCGTCGCCCCCTCGGCGGCCGATCCATCCCTTGCCGCGGCCGATCCAATCCTTCGCCCTCTCGTGCGCTAGGGTTCCTTGAGTTGCCGCCGCACCGGAGCTCCTCGCCCAGCCCCACCTCCTGCCGCTCCACCCACTGCTTCTCCCTCCGCTCGCTGCACTTGCCCTCTCCGCCGCGCCCGCCTTCCCCGATGGTCGCCCCCTTCCCCGTCGACCCCGGAGAATCGGCGCCTTGAGGTTGGGGAACTCGGCAGCCATGATCTGAAGGACGTAGGGAAGCCGCCCCCCTCGCCGGATACAACCTAGGTTATTGAGGTGCTACGGGGCTAGAAGCTCAACCAACGATAGCAGGACGGCCGACCGATCTGGGCCAGCGTGGAAGGAGAACTCGGCGGCGGCTCGGCCAACTGTTCTGGGATGTTTTGGTGAACTCTCCATACTGCTGCGCGTATAGGTGTGTACTAGCCTGACCGCTCACTCCCCTGGGATCCGATAATAAGTTCACATAGAGTTCGGCCGGCGGTGGCAGCTCCGCCAATAGTCGTGCGATTAAGGCTTCACAATCAGCAGATTAGAAGACTGATTTAGCGCTAGGATCCATCGCCATTGGAGGGCCTTGACTTCTTTTCATTCCTTGCGAGAACGGTTCTTGCCATGAACGACGGGGCTCTCTCTGTGGCCCTGGTCTAAAAGCTAAAATAGTGAACAAGATGTGTCTTGCCATTTGCAGTATTGGGTACGTATCTTTTGCACTTGCTCCCTAAAGAAGCAATCAGATAGATTAACTACAACCCAAAAGCAGCAGCCTGTTACTATTTTATATCATCTATTGATGATTTGTTTTTTCAGAATTGCATTGGCAAGTGATGAAAAGGTGTAATGTTCACGGATTTTTGTTGGGTGATCTGTTGGTCCGGTTTAATTTTAGCAGCCATCTGGGTATTGTTTATGAATTGATGGCGCACCTTGCTTAAATCCTACTAACAATCTTCTCAACACGTGTCATTGCTTTTTGTTAGATGCATTTAACACATTTAGGAAGGACGTTTCAAGGGCCTGCATTAGATTATATATGCCCCGTTGAACGTGGGCGGGTTGGCGAAGGGCGTGTCTGCGGCCGACCTGGAGGTCGTGTTCGGCTCCATTGGCTGCGTCGCTGGCGTTGAGTTCGTGCGCACCAGCGGCTGTAGCTTCGCCTACATCGACTTCCACTGCCCACTGGTAGAAAAAGAGGCTTCCGTCCAGCCCCATTAGTCGCGAAACTGTAGGAACCGCGACTAATGAAGTCTTTAGTCGCGGTTCGGCAGACGAACCGCGACCAAAGGCCTGGGCCCAGGGCGCTCGGTGGCCAGCTGGTGCACGTGAGGGGCTTTAGTCGCGGTTGGCCAGGCCAACCGCGACTAAAGGTGCGCAAAGGCCTTTAGTCGCGGTTGGCCAGGCCAACCGCGACTAAAGCTCCTCCCCTATATATACCAGTTCAGCACGCTCACTTAGCCATTTGGTGCCACTTCTCTTCACAAGCTTCACAAGGGGGTGTAGGTTTGCTTTTGGTTTCTCTTATGCACACAAGGTGTTTGATGAAATGCCCTAAGAGGGTGAAACAAACATGATATGAAGTGTTGGAGCCACACTTGAGGTTCCTCATTTATTTTTTCCTCCTCGATCGCGGTTAGCAACTTGAACCTTTCATGCATGTGTGTCATTGATAAAATATGCATGTGTGCAGTTCATTGTTTAATTTATATTGTTTGTAGCTAGTTAGTTTAACAAATGCATGATGGTTAATTATATATTTTATATTATAATAATGCAGATGAATCGGCAATGGATGTACGGTAACCGACTCTCCGGCGAGTTCACTACGGGTTTGAAAGATTTCCTCGTAGTGGCTAATGCGAACAAGCAGGGGGGTTTTGTTATCTGTCCATGTGTTATCTGTAAGAATCAGAAGGGTTACTCTTCCTCAAGAGATGTTCACATGCATCTGCTTCGGCACGGTTTCATGCCAAGCTATAATTGTTGGACCAAGCATGGAGAAAGAGGGGTTATAATGGAAGAAGATGAAGAAGGGGATGATTTCATCGATGAAAGCTATCTTGCTCATTTCGGTGATACTTTCATGGAGGATGCTGAAGGTGAAGGGGAAGGTGAAGAAGAGGCACGTGATGATCCCGTTGATGATCTTGGTCGGACCATTGCTGATGCACGGAGACGCTGCGAAACTGAAAAGGAGAGGGAGAATTTGGATCGCATGTTAGAGGATCACAGAAAGGCGCTGTACCCCGGATGCGATGATGGTCTGAAAAAGCTGGGCTGCACACTGGATTTGCTGAAATGGAAGGCAGAGGCAGGTGTAGCTGACTCGGCATTTGAAAACTTGCTGAAAATGTTGAAGAATATGTTTCCAAAGGATAACGAGTTGCCCGCCAGTACGTACGAAGCAAAGAAGGTTGTCTGCCCTCTAGGTTTAGAGGTTCTGAAGATACATGCATGCATCAACGACTGCATCCTCTACCGCGGTGAATACGAGAATTTGAATGAATGCCCGGTATGCACTGCATTGCGTTATAAGATCAGAGGCGATGACCCTGGTGACGATGTTGAGGGCCAGAAACCCAGGAAGAGGGTTCCCGCCAAGGTGATGTGGTATGCTCCTATAATACCACGGTTGAAACGTCTGTTCAGGAACAAAGAGCATGCCAAGTTGTTGCGATGGCACAAAGAGGACCGTAAGTCGGACGGGGAGTTGAGACACACCGCAGATGGAACGCAATGGAGAAAGATCGACAGATGGTTCAAAGATTTTGCAGCTGACGCAAGGAACATAAGATTTGCTCTAAGTACGGATGGCATGAATCCTTTTGGCGAGCAGAGCTCCAGCCATAGCACCTGGCCCGTGACTCTATGCATCTACAACCTTCCTCCTTGGTTGTGCATGAAGCGGAAGTTCATTATGATGCCAGTGCTCATCGAAGGTCCGAAGCAACCCGGCAACGACATCGATGTGTACCTAAGGCCATTAGTTGATGAACTTTTACAGCTGTGAGGTGGTGTCCGTGTGTGGGATGAGCACAAACAAGAGGAATTTGACCTACGAGCGTTGCTTTTCGTAACCATCAACGATTGGCCTGCTCTTAGTAACCTTTCGGGACTGTCAAATAAGGGATACAATGCATGCACGCACTGCTTACATGAGACTGAAAGTGTACATTTGCCAAATTGTAAGAAGAACGTGTACCTTGGGCATCGTCGATTTCTTCCGAAAATTCATCCAGTAAGAAAGAAAGGCAAGCATTACAACGGCAAGGCAGATCACCGGCCGAAGCCTGCGGAACGCACTGGTGCTGAGGTATTTGATATGGTCAAGGATTTGAAAGTCATCTTTGGAAAGGGTCCTGGCGGACAATCAGTTCCGAAGGGAGCTGACGGGCACGCAGCCATGTGGAAGAAGAAATCTATATTCTGGGAGCTAGAATATTGGAAAGTCCTAGATGTCCGCTCTGCAATCGACGTGATGCACGTTACGAAGAATATTTGCGTGAACCTCCTAAGCTTCTTGGGCGTGTATGGGAAGACAAATGATACAAAGGAAGCACGGCAGGACCAGCAACGTTTGAAAGACCCTGATGACCGGCATCCGGAATGGTTTCAAGGTCGTGCCAGCTACGCTCTGACCAAAGAAGAGAAGGTCATCTTTTTTGAATGCCTGAGCAGTATGAAGGTCCCGTCTGGATTCTCGTCCAATATAAAGGGAATAATAAACATGGCGGAGAAAAAGTTCCAAAACCTGAAGTCTCACGACTGCCACGTGATTATGACGCAATTGCTTCCGATTGCTTTGAGGGGGCTCCTGCCGGAAAATGTTCGAGTAGCCATTGTGAAGCTATGTGCATTCCTCAATGCAATCTCTCAGAAGGTAATCAATCCAGAAGTTCTACCACGGTTACAGAACGATGTGATCCAATGTCTTGTCAGTTTCGAGTTGGTGTTGCCGCCATCCTTCTTCAATATTATGACGCACCTCCTGGTTCACCTAGTCGAAGAGATTTTCGTTCTCGGTCCTGTATTTCTACACAATATGTTCCCCTTCGAGAGGTTCATGGGAGTATTAAAGAAATATGTTCGTAACCGTGCTAGGCCAGAAGGAAGCATCGCCAAGGGCTATGGAAATGAGGAGGTAATTGAGTTTTGTGTTGACTTTGTTCCTGACCTTAAGCCGATTGGTCTTCCTCGATCGCGGCACGAGGGGAGACTAAGTGGAAAAGGCACGATCGGAAGGAAATCAACGATATGTATGGACGGCCATTCTCTGACTGAAGCACACCACACTGTACTGACCAATTCCAGCTTGGTGGCTCCGTACTTTGAGAAACACAAGAATATTTTACGCTCGGACAACCCGGGGAAGCCTGAATCCTGGATTAGGAAGGCCCACATGGAGACTTTCGGCAGTTGGTTGAGAAAACATTTAATGAATGACAATGATGTTGTAGATCAGCTGTACATGTTGGCCAAGACACCATCTTCGACTATAACGACTTTCCAAGGGTACGAGATAAATGGGAATACATTTTACACGATCGCCCAAGATAAAAAGAGCACCAACCAAAACAGTGGTGTCCGCTTTGATGCAGCAACCGAGAATGGGCAAAAGGTCACATATTATGGTTACATAGAGGAGATATGGGAACTTGACTATGGACCCTCCTTTAAGGTCCCTTTGTTCCGGTGCAAATGGTTCAAGCTAACAGGAGGTGGGGTAAAGGTGGACCAGCAATACGGAATGACAATGGTGGATTTCAACAATCTTGGTTACCTTGACGAACCATTCGTCCTAGCGAAAGATGTCGCTCAGGTTTTCTATGTGAAGGACATGAGTAGCAAACCGAGGAAACGGAAAGATAAGAAAACGATCAGTGCATCATGCGATGATCCAAAGCGCCACATTGTTCTTTCAGGGAAAAGAAACATCGTGGGAGTGGAGGACAAGACAGACATGTCAGAAGATTATAATATGTTTGCTGAAATTCCGCCCTTCAAAGTGAACACCGACCCAAGCATTAAGTTAAATGATGAGGATGCTCCATGGATACGGCACAATCGTAAGCAAGCAGGGACACAAGGGAAGAAATGATGTGTAATAATTTATTGTATCAAACCTTTTGTCAAACCTTCAAGGGGTTTTAAAATGAATTAGTTTTATTTTTCTGATTTTTTTGATATATAATTGTATTTTTAAGATTTTAAAATGAATTAGTTTTATTTTTCTGATTTTAAAAGGAAAAAGGAAGAAGAAGAAAGAAGGAAAAAGGAAGAAAAAAACAGAAGAAAAAAACAGAAGAAAAAAGGAAAAACAGAAGAAAAAAACAAACAGAAGAAAAACATAAAAAAAACAGAAGAAAAAAACAGAAGAAAAAAGGAAAAAGGAAAAAAGGATATCAAACCTTTTGTCAAACCTTCAAGGGGTTTTAAAATGAATTAGTTTTATTTTTCTGATTTTTTTGATATATAATTGTACTTTTAAGATTTTAAAATGAATTAGTTTTATTTTTCTGATTTTAAAAGGAAAAAGGAAGAAGAAGAAAGAAGGAAAAAGGAAGAAAAAAACAGAAGAAAAAAGGAAAAACAGAAGAAAAAAACAAACAGAAGAAAAACATAAAAAAAACAGAAGAAAAAAACAGAAGAAAAAAGGAAAAAGGAAAAAAGGATATCAAACCTTTTGTCAAACCTTCAAGGGGTTTTAAAATGAATTAGTTTTATTTTTCTGATTTTTTTGATATATAATTGTATTTTTAAGATTTTAAAATGAATTAGTTTTATTTTTCTGATTTTAAAAGGAAAAAGGAAGAAGAAGAAAGAAGGAAAAAGGAAGAAAAAAACAGAAGAAAAAAGGAAAAATAGAAGAAAAAAACAAACAGAAGAAAAACATAAAAAAAACAGAAGAAAAAAACAGAAGAAAAAAGGAAAAAGGAAAAAAGGAAGAAAAAAAGAAAATATGCCACCTACTGGGCCACCACGGCCTGAATACGACTAGAAACCCATTAAAGGGCCAGGATTCAGGCCCGCAGAAGGCCGAGTAGGCCCACAGGCACATAGTGACAGAATAGGCCCGTAAGCCTGCATTTGAGAGGAGCTCGAAGTGGTGAGCGCATCCGCGCTTATAAACCACTGTCGAAGCCTCTCGGCTAGCGAGGTGGGACTAAACATCCCACCGCACCGCGCCAGTTCTAGCACAGACCTTTAGTCGCGGTTGGGGAGGCGGACCGCGACTAAAGGGTACCTTTAGTCGCGGTCCGCCTCTCCAACCGCGACTAAAGGGTCTTTCTGCGTGGGAACGGAGGCGGCGCCAAAACCCTTTAGTCGCGGTTGGGGAGGCGGACCGCGACTAAAGGGTACCCTTTAGTCGCGGTTGGGGTGGCGGGCCGCGACTAAAGGGTACCTTTAGTCGCGGTCCGCCTCTCCAACCGCGACTAAAGGTGCGTCTATAAATACTGCACTTAGCAGTTTTGCCACTTCCCATTCTCCTCTCTCTCGACGCCGAAGCGCTGCCCCGGCCGACGCCGACGCCGAAGCCCTGCCCCGACGCCGACGCCGACGCCGAAGCCCTGCGCGCCGCCGCCCCCGTCCCCAGTGAGCGCCGCCTCCGCCCGTGCCCTGCCCTTGCCCGCCGCCCGTGCCTTGCGCCCTTGCCCGCCGCCCGCCGCCCGCCGCCCGCCGCCCGCCGCCCGCTGGCCCTGCCTGCCGTCCTCCGGCCCTTGCCCGCCGCCCATCGTGGGAGAAGAAGAAGGAAGAAGAAAAAGGAAGAAGAAGAAGAAAGAAAAAGGAAAAAGGAAGAAGAAGAAAGAAGGAAGAAGAAAACAAAAGAAAAACAGAAGAAAAACAAGAAAAAGGAAGAAAAAAGGAAAAAGGAAGAAAAAAAGAAAAAGGAAGAAAACAACAGAAGAAAAAAAGAAAGAAGAAAAAAAGGAAGAAGAAAAAAGAAAGAATTTTTAAAATTAAATACGTGAAAATACGTGAAAGAATTTTTTGTGTCTAATAAAATCAATTTTTTGAAATACACGAATAATTTTTAAACACGTGAACTATTCTGAAATCCCTAAACATTTTTTGAATACACAATATGTTTTTATTCCTGTTTTTTCCACAAAATCATCAATATTTTTTGAATACACAATTTGTTTATACGGAGAGGGGCGGCGAGGGGGGCGGCGATGCGCGCGGTGTTTTTTTAGGGATCGAGAGGGGACGGCGAGGGTTATAAATGTGTTGTCCTCGCCTCCCCTCTCCGTGACGCCGTCGTCTGCCGCCCCGTCTCGCGCTCTACCGCGACACCCTCTCCCACCCCTTCCTCGCCCCCTCCTTTCGCCACCGCCCTTTCGCCACCGCCACCGCCACCGCCCCCCTTCTTCACTTAATTAATTTGTTTTTACTACATGTTTTCAGGACTGACATAATGGCGGACGATAGAGCTGACCCGATTATGGACAACTATGATCCGGACGGTGAAGCACATATGTTCGGCATCATAAACGGCGATATTCTATATGTGCCGACCGGAGAAGAAGAAGATGATATCTCTTCTTATCTGAACCTTGACGGTGAAGATGAAGGGCGCCGTCAGCAAGATGATGCCGAACAAACGTCGATAAACGACGATCTTCAAATGGAAGTAGCAACCACCTCCGGCGCCGAGGTATATATATACATTGAGCCTCTGGTGATACAAACTAACTGATTTGAATAAATATGTGTGTACTAACGCGCGCGACTCTTTCTTATTTTAGCCCTCGGCCGGATCGTCGAAACAATCGAGTACGTCGTCAAAGCGTGGCGCAACCAAGACGATGAAACAAGGAGAAACATGCACCATCGAGGTTGTCGACAGTGCAACCGGCAGGCCGCTGGAGCCCCGCAAGAACGCCACCAAGTTTGTCAGCCAATGCGGAGCCATTGTTAGAGACAACGTCTCGATCACCGTCCAGGAGTGGAATGAGCCAAAGAAGGCACGAATTGATGGTTTCACTTTTGTCGATAAGAGAACAAAAAAAGATTGCTTCAAGAAGCTTATGGAACATTTCGTTCTACCTCCGGAATACAACAAATTCGATGAGGAGGGTAACAAGATTGAGGAAAACAAGGAGAGGAGGAGGCTAGTCAAACAGTTCGCTCTTCATAAGATGGCCGACGCATTCCGGAAATTCAAGCAAAATCTAGCCCATGACTTTGTCAAGCAGAACAAGACTCCGGATTTCAAAGGACAATATGAGAAACTGAAACATGATTGGCCAGAATTTGTGAAGCAAAAGAAATCGGAGCAGTTCATTCAAATATCGAAAAAAATAAGGAAAATGCGGCTAAGAAGGAGTACAATCATGTTATGGGGCCAGGAGGGTATCGCCTTTGGGAGCCTAGGTGGGAGAAGATGGAGAACGAGCTGAGGGCGCGAGGAATCCGTCCAGGTACGGAGGGATGGGACCCAAGGGCCAAAAGCTGGTGGTACGGGCATGGGGGAACGCTGAACCCGGAGACAGGGGAGTGTGTTTACCGGGGCAAATTAATTAAACCCACCCAAGCCCTTATTAACGCAATGAGGGATGCTCAACAGGGGAAGATCAAGTTCAACAGAGAGAACGACGCGCTGACAAAAGCCCTCGGGAATCCTGAACACGGAGGACGTGTACGAGGCATGGGGCACATTCCGTGGAAAATAGGGTTCCCCCAGAACGATGACCCGTACGGTTACAGAAGCCGTAAGAGAAAGATGGATCGGGAAGCAGATGTTGTGGCGCGGTTGGCATCGGAAATTGATGTGATGAAGAAAACCATGAGTGTACTAGTAGCCGAAAGAGATGCAGCTCGGGTGCAGCATGAAGATCATCCAGCGGATCTCGGAAGCCAGCAGCGGAGAAGCAGCGTGGCTTCCACGGAGGCCCCACCGGCTGGTGCAGATGCACCGACGATCGAAATTACTGCACCGGAGCCTCTGGTGGTCCAAATTACTGCACCGGAGCCTCTAGTGGTCGAAATTACTTCACCGGAGCCTCCTCGCTACCCCGTGGACGATATAAAGGAGATGAAAGAATGTCATCTGTATTATCCTATCGGGAACATGTCCATGAAGGTAGCCATCGGCAGTGCTTTACCATGTTTACCTGGAGCACTCCACCACAACAACCCCATTCAAGATGGCTATGCTCGTGTCACGGTGGAGGACATAGTCCAAGGGTTTGAGGACCTGGAGATTGACATTGCTACACCTGAAGGGGAGAAAAGACTTGGAGATGTCAAGCGCCATTTCATTCTATGGCAAAAGAAGTTTATCAAGTTTCCAGGCGAGGCGCCAAGGACAACAAGTCCACCCCCCTACGGTGGTGGTGGTGGCGGTGGCGGTGGTGGTGGTGGTGGTGGTGGTGGTGGTGGTGGCGGTTCACCTACACCTCCGTCACGTCAGCCGACGCCGCCCCCCAGTCCACAACGTCCGGCGGGTGATCAGCCGCCGCCCCCCAGTCCTCGTCCGGCGGGTGATCAGACGCCGCCCCCCAATCCACCTCCGGCAAAGAAGCAGAAGCAGTCCTGGATTATTAACCCGGACCCTTATGTACCTAAGACCACAAAGGTACCAGAGCCATCACTGAAGCCTCTCCCCACAAGGCCTTGGGAACGTAGTGCCGAGGAAGTCGACGCGGCCGCGGCTGCTGATTTGGAGAAATGGAAGGCGGACTGCAAGAAGAAAAGAGAGCCCGAGCCCAAGCCAGTATTTTCTGATGAGCAAAAGAAGTGGGCTAAGTCATTTTTGAGCACACCGTCCCAAGCCGCGAAGAATCTGCCTAACGACTATGCACGTGAACTTCGCAGGCAGGCACTCATGTTCAAGGAGAACAAAGAGCGGGAGAAGGCCGAAAGTAAAAAAAGCGGGAAACAAGTTGCCCAGCTCGGGGAACAAAGTAAACAATCGATTGCCCCGCTTATAGTGGAAGCCTTCTGTCCGGATGCCCCCGAGATCATACAAGCTGCGGCAGCACAGGGATTGACTGTAACGAGTGCCAGAGAACAAGCGGCCAACTTAGGTATTACTCTTCGTGAACTGTTAGGCCTTGATGAGGCACCAGTGAAGGAGGTAGTAATTACATATGTCAAGAATGGGCCTCTCGTCGAGCCTGCGCAGGAAAAGGATCTACCTCCACAAATGAAAGGTCTGCTGAAATGGTACAAGGGTTACATAAAAAATAAAAACGCCAAAGAATATATTTATGCGGAAGTTAGACATGAGCATCACTTCAAACATTACTATGTACAAATTGAACTGAGTGAATTGTTCCAGCTTTTCAATCTGCGCGAGCTCGATAAATCTATCATCAGTTGCTACGTTCTGTAAGTGATTTATTAATTTCTACCCCATCTCGTTCATATTGCCTGCACTATATATATGTCCTAACTATATTGTTGTGTCCGCTATTATACATGCAGAATGAAGATTAAGGAATGCAGAGTAAGGAACATCCATGATGTTGGGTTCATTGACCCACACATCGTTAATGGACATGTGTTGGAACGTTACCCCGCCGACGTGGAGGCAGACCTGTGGCAGTTTCTTACAAAGCAGGAACTCAAAAGTGATATTCTATTTCCTTACCATTTTGAGTGAGTGTTTCTGTCTTGAGCACATTCTCTTTTGTTTACTCCATGCATGGTATGTGGCCGGCTAATCGATGAGTTATGCATGACGTACTGTGCATGTATCGTGTCCGCAGGTTCCACTGGATTCTGCTAGTAATTAAAGTTAACACCTCAGAATGTCTCATCCACGACTCTGTGAATATGGATCCAAAGCTTTGGGGCGGCATGAGAAGAATGCTGCAGAAGTAATTATTTTCATTCATTTGCGCTCTATATCGATCGGCCTATTTCGTTCATTTCCTAATATCAAGTAACTAATTAATAACTCTCTTGTTCATTTAATTTTCTTTGCCTCGTAGGGTTTGGAGACGGTTCGTAGATACAAAGGTCGGTGAATTCAAAAAAGAGCTAGAATTCAAAATGTTAAAGGCTAAGAATGCTGGGGATATTCAGCCACCGGAGACCAATCTATGTGGATACTATGTCTGTGAGATGATCCGGAGATACACCTCTGAGCGGGTTCCGAGTGATACCAATGCTAAGAGGAATAACCTCCGGTGGATGCTTAGTCCAGAAGCTCGCTTCCGACCACTTCAAGAGGAACTAGCTGGATGGTTCAGCAGGGAAGTCCTCCATCCTAAAGGAGAACACTATTACGAGGACATAGAACTTTATATGCATTAAATCATGTATGGAAACTTGTTCAAAATTGTATATGGTCATCCGATGATATTGAATATATATTGTATATTCCTCTTGAATTCTTTTTGGTTCTAATTTCAAATTTATTTGAAATTGTACATTCATATGCATGTATGTAGTACCGTAGAATATATGAAACTCCTTCAAAATTAAAATAAAGCACAAAAGAAATAAAACAATACAAATTAAACAGAAAACAGGTTTAAGGGGGGAGGTTTACGGGGGGGGGCTAAAACCCTAAACCTGCGGCGGCCTTTAGTCGCGGTTGGCCAGAAGAACCGCGACTAAAGGTCCTCCGCCCCGACGGCCACCTGGCGCCCACGTGGACGGGCCTTTAGTCGCGGTTCTTAAGCAATCGCGACTAAAGGGGGGGGCCTTTAGTCGCGCCCGGTCGGTCGCGGTTGCGCAACCGCGACTAATGGCAGTTGCGAACCGCGACCAAAGGCCTTTTTTCCACCAGTGGCCTCTCCCACGAGGTCATGACCAAGTTGTTCTCCACCGTAAGCATCCACCACCCCATCAACAATCTCCTTGTAACTATGTTTCTACACTTCGACAACAATTAATACTAGCAGATTAGGGTTTTGTTGATTCTCCACATTACCGTGTGCATTCTGTGGTTTGAATGGAGAATTTTGTGTTTGAGGTGAGTAGAGCTTTTACCAACTTAATAACAGAGGATGGTGCATGCAGTTGCTATGGGTTCTCATAGTTCCCTTGTCTCAGTTTATTGGAATGGCGATTCAAGAAGGAACATCATCTTGTGGATGGACCATAGGGCTCTTGACCAAGCCGAGCGAATTAATTCTCACAATTCACCGATATTGCAATTTAATGGTGGGAGTGTCTCCCCAGAAATGCAAGCTCCAAAGGTAACCGCTTTTTTCTCCATGCATATGATTCTCCTAAATTCCTGATTCATTATTTGTAAAAACCACTAATGATGTTGTTGGGCATCTGAACCATTGTGTTGATTGCCATGTTGTCAGTTATCACTTCACAATCCTAGATGTTTGGCTTGAAAATCTCAGAATGTCAGAATTCCAGCATTTCAAAAGCTGAACAACACACTATTCCTAAAAAGATGTTTCGTTTGCTTGCAGGATATGGATAAATAGTTTTGAATTATTTTGTAGTGAGAAGGTCGGTATAAAAGGTTTGTTGTGTATTTTACAGTTATCTCCATTGATGGTATCGTATTAACTTACCTTTTATAGATTTTATGGGTAAAGGTAAATCTGCAAAAATCTTGGTCTATGGTATATAGGTGAGTTTCAAATCATAACCTCTCTAAGCCTGTAATAAGCTATGAGTTGAATTTCTATCAAGTTTTGCTTTCATTGTTTTTTTCTAGGGCAACTGGTGACCAACTGGTGATTAGTCTGGCTTTAATTCATTAAAACGTGGTTTACCCCTGTTTTATTTGGGGACTAACTCATGAGCTCACGATTAGCCCACGAGTGACCCCTGGTGTTCACCTAGAACATGTGAATAGCTGACCAAGTATTTTTAGGGCATCTGAGTATGCCACTGGTGATGTACTGATATCTGTTGTTCGAACTCAAAATTGTCCAGAGTTTAATCCTGGTTTTCACCCAAGGTTTTAACTTTCATTCGATCAACATTTTAAATGTATTGTATACTTCAACTTTTATCTGCTCTTATGACGAAGAAGTTCCTTGCTTCCCTGTTAAATATTACTCCCTCCGTCCTAAAATTCTTGTCACGTTTTAGTATTAGGTACATCTGTATCTAGACAAATCTAAGACAAGAATTTTGGGAAGGAGGGAGTATATAAATGCATGTGAACTATAGGGAATTATTTTCTAACATTCATACTAGAATAAACTATTTTCAGTTTTCAGGTTATGCCTTTCTTGCAATGATTGCATATGTGAAGTTGATGCTTAATTACTTCCTACATTTAGAAGATTGTAACTTTTGCTATATAAACATGCATGGTGAGATGAAGGGTTGATGAGTGATATGCATTTTGCAGATCAGGTTATATTTCCTTGGTAGCATGGCAGTAGCACCCAATCAGACCACAGCCTCGGCGGGTGTGCTCTGCGATCTTGGCCACCGTCGGCAGGTTCGACCTCCGCCGCCACTGAAAGCTGCCCCTGCTCATCACCATATCAACGCCGGTGAGCTCTCCCTCTGCTCTCGCCGCTACCCAGCTCCATCCACTATCTTCCACAATATTGTTGCGACTTTGTAATGACTAGCCCAATTTTCTTTAATGATGTTATGTATTTTGGTGAGTCGATGATTTTCTTTCAAATCTACAAATGGACACGTTTGTCTAACCATTATGTAAAAGGTTGGAATCCATAATATGTGAAATTCCGACACAGTTGCATGAAAAAGTGAGTATTGAGTAGGGATGTAATTCTCGCCGATTCAAATATCAGAATGTGTTCCAGAGACATAACAAAACCATCCTGAATCTTACGTTTTTAGCATGCTGAGATCTGCGCTACTGTATATACTTCTAAATTACATGGTAGAGATTTTGAATATCGGCACCTGATCTTTTATCTTATAATATATCAGATGTTCATGGTTAGCATCAAGGAATTGTTTTGAGACTTGTATCCATTTTTTCCCTGGTAAAATCGATGACCGTCCGTGTTGGTGACCTATTGATCTTCTAATTTCTATATTCGCAAAAAAAAGATCTTCTAATTTCTAAAGATGTCTCTGACTTGTTCACATGCCAATAAATATAAGCTGCATCAAGTGAGCTTTCCTGTCAATAAGTAGCGACACTTGCAGAGGCGACTTGGATCAGGGAGCATATGGAGCGACACTTGCAGAGGCGATGTCAGCGGCTGTCGAGTGCTGACCCACCCGTTGGCTACCTCTGAGAGTGGCACATGGTACTGAATCAACGCCAATTCCCTCGCCATGCCCCTTCCCTGGTAATGACCCAGGCTCCACTCATCTCTGCTCCACTAGATGCACTTTCCTCCCTTAGGCTTTCATTTTTTTTAGAGCTGCACTTTCTCGCCTCGTTAAGCAAGTGATATACAAAGTGGAGCAAGAATTAACACCATGGAAGAAGAGGAATACAACTTTTTGTGGTACGTGACATATCCGATGAAATGTAGTGCAGCCAGGTACTACGTATTTTAAATTTTGCATGAGGGCCGCCACCCACATACCACGTCCACAATCCTCGCGAGAGGTATCACTCCTATCCCCTCACCGTCTCACCTTCCTCCTGCGCATTACTTTTTTTTGGCTCACTTGCAGTTGTTTTGGTTCATCATTGGTCTAAAAAAAAGTACTACATTGTTACTGATGAGCAAACTTCTGTGATATTGTGAGGCGAAGTATTTAACTGGTAAGTGTCTGATGCCCTGATGTCTTACTTTAAATCCATTTTAGACGCAGTAGTAGGACTTCATAATAGGATGGGAGCAACCTGCATCTTTGGAATGTACTGAACTAATTTGATGAAAAATAACTACGTACTTTTGAACTGAATACACTACAGCAATTGTCGTCAGCATTGACTACGCCACTGTCAAATGCATGTTTGTTTATTCATAATGATTTCTTAATCCCTTTAGTATTTATTCATGTTTGCTCATTCCACTCCTGGACGGTGATCGAGACGTTGTCTCTAACAATGGCTCCGAATTGGCTGACAAACTTGGTGGCGTTCTTGCGGGGCTCCAGCGGCCTGCCGGTTGCACTGTCGACAACCTCGATGGTGCATGTTTCTCCTTGTTTCATCGTCTTGGTTGCGCCACGCTTTGACGACGTACTCGATTGTTTCGACGATCCGGCCGAGGGCTAAAATAAGAAAGAGTCGCGCGCGTTAGTACACACATATTTATTCAAATCAGTTAGTTTGTATCACCAGAGGCTCAATGTATATATATACCTCGGCGCCGGAGGTGGTTGCTACTTCCATTTGAAGATCGTCGTTTATCGACGTTTGTTCGGCATCATCTTGCTGACGGCGCCCTTCATCTTCACCGTCAAGGTTCAGATAAGAAGAGATATCATCTTCTTCTTCTCCGGTCGGCACATATAGAATATCGCCGTTTATGATGCCGAACATATGTGCTTCACCGTCCGGATCATAGTTGTCCATAATCGGGTCAGCTCTATCGTCCGCCATTATGTCAGTCCTGAAAACATGTAGTAAAAACAAATTAATTAAGTGAAGAAGGGGGGCGGTGGCGGTGGCGGTGGCGAAAGGAGGGGGCGAGGAAGGGGTGGGAGAGGGTGTCGCGGTAGAGCGCGAGACGGGGCGGCAGACGACGGCATCACGGAGAGGGGAGGCGAGGACAACACATTTATAACCCTCGCCGTCCCCTCTCGATCCCTAAAAAAACACCGCACGCATCGCCGCCCCCCTCGCCGCCCCTCTCCGTATAAACAAATTGTGTATTCAAAAAATATTGATGATTTTGTGGAAAAAACAGGAATAAAAACATATTGTGTATTCAAAAAATGTTTAGGGATTTCAGAATAGTTCACGTGTTTAAAAATTATTCGTGTATTTCAAAAAATTGATTTTATTAGACACAAAAAATTCTTTCACGTATTTTCACGTATTTAATTTTAAAAATTCTTTCTTTTTTTCTTCTTCCTTTTTTTTCTTCTTTCTTTTTTTCTTCTGTTGTTTTCTTCCTTTTTCTTTTTTTCTTCCTTTTTCCTTTTTCTTCCTTTTTCTTGTTTTTCTTCTGTTTTCTTTTGTTTTCTTCTTCCTTCTTTCTTCTTCTTCCTTTTTCCTTTTTCTTTCTTTCTTCTTCTTCCTTTTTCCTTTTCTTTCTTCTTCTTCTTCCTTTTTCTTCTTCCTTCTTCTTCTCCCACGATGGGCGGCGGGCAAGGGCAGGGCCAGCGGGCGGCGGGCAAGGGCCGGAGGACGGCAGGCAGGGCCAGCGGGCGGCGGGCGGCGGGCGGCGGGCGGCGGGCAAGGGCGCAAGGCACGGGCGGCGGGCAAGGGCAGGGCACGGGCGGAGGCGGCGCTCACTGGGGACGGGGGCGGCGGCGCGCAGGGCTTCGGCGTCGGCGTCGGCGTCGGGGCAGGGCTTCGGCGTCGGCGTCGGCGTCGGGGCAGGGCTTCGGCGTCGGCGTCGGCCGGGGCAGCGCTTCGGCGTCGAGAGAGAGGAGAATGGGAAGTGGCAAAACTGCTAAGTGCAGTATTTATAGACGCACCTTTAGTCGCGGACCGCGACTAAAGGTGCGTCTATAAATACTGCACTTAGCAGTTTTGCCACTTCCCATTCTCCTCTCTCTCGACGCCGAAGCGCTGCCCCGGCCGACGCCGACGCCGAAGCCCTGCCCCGACGCCGACGCCGACGCCGAAGCCCTGCCCCGACGCCGACGCCGACGCCGAAGCCCTGCCCCGACGCCGACGCCGACGCCGAAGCCCTGCGCGCCGCCGCCCCCGTCCCCAGTGAGCGCCGCCTCCGCCCGTGCCCTGCCCTTGCCCACCGCCCGTGCCTTGCGCCCTTGCCCGCCGCCCGCCGCCCGCCGCCCGCCGCCCACCGCCCTGCCGCCCGCCGCCCGCTGGCCCTGCCTGCCGTCCTCCGGCCCTTGCCCGCCGCCCGCTGGCCCTGCCCTTGCCCGCCGCCCATCGTGGGAGAAGAAGAAGGAAGAAGAAAAAGGAAGAAGAAGAAGAAAGAAAAAGGAAAAAGGAAGAAGAAGAAGAAAGAAAAAGGAAAAAGGAAGAAGAAGAAAGAAGGAAGAAGAAAACAAAAGAAAAACAGAAGAAAAACAAGAAAAAGGAAGAAAAAAGGAAAAAGGAAGAAAAAAAGAAAAAGGAAGAAAACAACAGAAGAAAAAAAGAAAGAAGAAAAAAAAGGAAGAAGAAAAAAAGAAAGAATTTTTAAAATTAAATACGTGAAAATACGTGAAAGAATTTTTTGTGTCTAATAAAATCAATTTTTTGAAATACACGAATAATTTTTAAACACGTGAACTATTCTGAAATCCCTAAACATTTTTTGAATACACAATATGTTTTTATTCCTGTTTTTTCCACAAAATCATCAATATTTTTTGAATACACAATTTGTTTATACGGAGAGGGGCGGCGAGGGGGGCGGCGATGCGCGCGGTGTTTTTTTAGGGATCGAGAGGGGACGGCGAGGGTTATAAATGTGTTGTCCTCGCCTCCCCTCTCCGTGACGCCGTCGTCTGCCGCCCCGTCTCGCGCTCTACCGCGACACCCTCTCCCACCCCTTCCTCGCCCCTCCTTTCGCCACCGCCACCGCCACCGCCCCCCTTCTTCACTTAATTAATTTGTTTTTACTACATGTTTTCAGGACTGACATAATGGCGGACGATAGAGCTGACCCGATTATGGACAACTATGATCCGGACGGTGAAGCACATATGTTCGGCATCATAAACGGCGATATTCTATATGTGCCGACCGGAGAAGAAGAAGATGATATCTCTTCTTATCTGAACCTTGACGGTGAAGATGAAGGGCGCCGTCAGCAAGATGATGCCGAACAAACGTCGATAAACGACGATCTTCAAATGGAAGTAGCAACCACCTCCGGCGCCGAGGTATATATATACATTGAGCCTCTGGTGATACAAACTAACTGATTTGAATAAATATGTGTGTACTAACGCGCGCGACTCTTTCTTATTTTAGCCCTCGGCCGGATCGTCGAAACAATCGAGTACGTCGTCAAAGCGTGGCGCAACCAAGACGATGAAACAAGGAGAAACATGCACCATCGAGGTTGTCGACAGTGCAATCGGCAGGCCGCTGGAGCCCCGCAAGAACGCCACCAAGTTTGTCAGCCAATGCGGAGCCATTGTTAGAGACAACGTCTCGATCACCGTCCAGGAGTGGAATGAGCCAAAGAAGGCACGAATTGATGGTTTCACTTTTGTCGATAAGAGAACAAAAAAAGATTGCTTCAAGAAGCTTATGGAACATTTCGTTCTACCTCCGGAATACAACAAATTCGATGAGGAGGGTAACAAGATTGAGGAAAACAAGGAGAGGAGGAGGCTAGTCAAACAGTTCGCTCTTCATAAGATGGCCGACGCATTCCGGAAATTCAAGCAAAATCTAGCCCATGACTTTGTCAAGCAGAACAAGACTCCGGATTTCAAAGGACAATATGAGAAACTGAAACATGATTGGCCAGAATTTGTGAAGCAAAAGAAATCGGAGCAGTTCATTCAAATATCGAAAAAAATAAGGAAAATGCGGCTAAGAAGGAGTACAATCATGTTATGGGGCCAGGAGGGTATCGCCTTTGGGAGCCTAGGTGGGAGAAGATGGAGAACGAGCTGAGGGCGCGAGGAATCCGTCCAGGTACGGAGGGATGGGACCCAAGGGCCAAAAGCTGGTGGTACGGGCATGGGGGAACGCTGAACCCGGAGACAGGGGAGTGTGTTTACCGGGGCAAATTAATTAAACCCACCCAAGCCCTTATTAACGCAATGAGGGATGCTCAACAGGGGAAGATCAAGTTCAACAGAGAGAACGACGCGCTGACAAAAGCCCTCGGGAATCCTGAACACGGAGGACGTGTACGAGGCATGGGGCACATTCCGTGGAAAATAGGGTTCCCCCAGAACGATGACCCGTACGGTTACAGAAGCCGTAAGAGAAAGATGGATCGGGAAGCAGATGTTGTGGCGCGGTTGGCATCGGAAATTGATGTGATGAAGAAAACCATGAGTGTACTAGTAGCCGAAAGAGATGCAGCTCGGGTGCAGCATGAAGATCATCCAGCGGATCTCGGAAGCCAGCAGCGGAGAAGCAGCGTGGCTTCCACGGAGGCCCCACCGGCTGGTGCAGATGCACCGACGATCGAAATTACTGCACCGGAGCCTCTGGTGGTCCAAATTACTGCACCGGAGCCTCTGGTGGTCGAAATTACTTCACCGGAGCCTCCTCGCTACCCCGTGGACGATATAAAGGAGATGAAAGAATGTCATCTGTATTATCCTATCGGGAACATGTCCATGAAGGTAGCCATCGGCAGTGCTTTACCATGTTTACCTGGAGCACTCCACCACAACAACCCCATTCAAGATGGCTATGCTCGTGTCACGGTGGAGGACATAGTCCAAGGGTTTGAGGACCTGGAGATTGACATTGCTACACCTGAAGGGGAGAAAAGGCTTGGAGATGTCAAGCGCCATTTCATTCTATGGCAAAAGAAGTTTATCAAGTTTCCAGGCGAGGCGCCAAGGACAACAAGTCCACCCCCCTACGGTGGTGGTGGTGGCGGTGGCGGTGGTGGTGGTGGTGGTGGTGGTGGTGGTGGCGGTTCACCTACACCTCCGTCACGTCAGCCGACGCCGCCCCCCAGTCCACAACGTCCGGCGGGTGATCAGCCGCCGCCCCCCAGTCCTCGTCCGGCGGGTGATCAGACGCCGCCCCCCAATCCACCTCCGGCAAAGAAGCAGAAGCAGTCCTGGATTATTAACCCGGACCCTTATGTACCTAAGACCACAAAGGTACCGGAGCCATCACTGAAGCCTCTCCCCACAAGGCCTTGGGAACGTAGTGCCGAGGAAGTCGACGCGGCCGCGGCTGCTGATTTGGAGAAATGGAAGGCGGACTGCAAGAAGAAAAGAGAGCCCGAGCCCAAGCCAGTATTTTCTGATGAGCAAAAGAAGTGGGCTAAGTCATTTTTGAGCACACCGTCCCAAGCCGCGAAGAATCTGCCTAACGACTATGCACGTGAACTTCGCAGGCAGGCACTCATGTTCAAGGAGAACAAAGAGCGGGAGAAGGCCGAAAGTAAAAAAAAGCGGGAAACAAGTTGCCCAGCTCGGGGAACAAAGTAAACAATCGATTGCCCCGCTTATAGTGGAAGCCTTCTGTCCGGATGCCCCCGAGATCATACAAGCTGCGGCAGCACAGGGATTGACTGTAACGAGTGCCAGAGAACAAGCGGCCAACTTAGGTATTACTCTTCGTGAACTGTTAGGCCTTGATGAGGCGCCAGTGAAGGAGGTAGTAATTACATATGTCAAGAATGGGCCTCTCGTCGAGCCTGCGCAGGAAAAGGATCTACCTCCACAAATGAAAGGTCTGCTGAAATGGTACAAGGGTTACATAAAAAATAAAAACGCCAAAGAATATATTTATGCGGAAGTTAGACATGAGCATCACTTCAAACATTACTATGTACAAATTGAACTGAGTGAATTGTTCCAGCTTTTCAATCTGCGCGAGCTCGATAAATCTATCATCAGTTGCTACGTTCTGTAAGTGATTTATTAATTTCTACCCCATCTCGTTCATATTGCCTGCACTATATATATGTCCTAACTATATTGTTGTGTCCGCTATTATACATGCAGAATGAAGATTAAGGAATGCAGAGTAAGGAACATCCATGATGTTGGGTTCATTGACCCACACATCGTTAATGGACATGTGTTGGAGCGTTACCCCGCCGACGTGGAGGCAGACCTGTGGCAGTTTCTTACAAAGCAGGAACTCAAAAGTGATATTCTATTTCCTTACCATTTTGAGTGAGTGTTTCTGTCTTGAGCACATTCTCTTTTGTTTACTCCATGCATGGTATGTGGCCGGCTAATCGATGAGTTATGCATGACGTACTGTGCATGTATCGTGTCCGCAGGTTCCACTGGATTCTGCTAGTAATTAAAGTTAACACCTCAGAATGTCTCGTCCACGACTCTGTGAATATGGATCCAAAGCTTTGGGGCGGCATGAGAAGAATGCTGCAGAAGTAATTATTTTCATTCATTTGCGCTCTATATCGATCGGCCTATTTCATTCATTTCCTAATATCAAGTAACTAATTAATAACTCTCTTGTTCATTTAATTTTCTTTGCCTCGTAGGGTTTGGAGACGGTTCGTAGATACAAAGGTCGGTGAATTCAAAAAAGAGCTAGAATTCAAAATGTTAAAGGCTAAGAATGCTGGGGATATTCAGCCACCGGAGACCAATCTATGTGGATACTATGTCTGTGAGATGATCCGGAGATACACCTCTGAGCGGGTTCCGAGTGATACCAATGCTAAGAGGAATAACCTCCGGTGGATGCTTAGTCCAGAAGCTCGCTTCCGACCACTTCAAGAGGAACTAGCTGGATGGTTCAGCAGGGAAGTCCTCCATCCTAAAGGAGAACACTATTACGAGGACGTAGAACTTTATATGCATTAAATCATGTATGGAAACTTGTTCAAAATTGTATATGGTCATCCGATGATATTGAATATATATTGTATATTCCTCTTGAATTCTTTTTGGTTCTAATTTCAAATTTATTTGAAATTGTACATTCATATGCATGTATGTAGTACCGTAGAATATATGAAACTCCTTCAAAATTAAAATAAAGCACAAAAGAAATAAAACAATACAAATTAAACAGAAAACAGGTTTAAGGGGGGGGAGGTTTAGGGGGGGGGGGCTAAAACCCTAAACCTGCGGCGGCCTTTAGTCGCGGTTGGCCAGAAGAACCGCGACTAAAGGTCCTCCGCCCCGACGGCCACCTGGCGCCCACGTGGACGGGCCTTTAGTCGCGGTTCTTAAGTAACCGCGACTAAAGGGGGGGGGGCCTTTAGTCGCGCCCGGTCGGTCGCGGTTGCGCAACCGCGACTAATGGCAGTTGCGAACCGCGACCAAAGGCCTTTTTTCCACCAGTGGCCTCTCCCACGAGGTCATGACCAAGTTGTTCTCCACCGTAAGCATCCACCACCCCATCAACAATCTCCTTGTAACTATGTTTCTACACTTCGACAACAATTAATACTAGCAGATTAGGGTTTTGTTGATTCTCCACATTACCGTGTGCATTCTGTGGTTTGAATGGAGAATTTTGTGTTTGAGGTGAGTAGAGCTTTTACCAACTTAATAACAGAGGATGGTGCATGCAGTTGCTATGGGTTCTCATAGTTCCCTTGTCTCAGTTTATTGGAATGGCGATTCAAGAAGGAACATCATCTTGTGGATGGACCATAGGGCTCTTGACCAAGCCGAGCGAATTAATTCTCACAATTCACCGATATTGCAATTTAATGGTGGGAGTGTCTCCCCAGAAATGCAAGCTCCAAAGGTAACCGCTTTTTTCTCCATGCATATGATTCTCCTAAATTCCTGATTCATTATTTGTAAAAACCACTAATGATGTTGTTGGGCATCTGAACCATTGTGTTGATTGCCATGTTGTCAGTTATCACTTCACAATCCTAGAGGTTTGGCTTGAAAATCTCAGAATGTCAGAATTCCAGCATTTCAAAAGCTGAACAACACACTATTCCTAAAAAGATGTTTCGTTTGCTTGCAGGATATGGATAAATAGTTTTGAATTATTTTGTAGTGAGAAGGTCGGTATAAAAGGTTTGTTGTGTATTTTACAGTTATCTCCATTGATGGTATCGTATTAACTTACCTTTTATAGATTTTATGGGTAAAGGTAAATCTGCAAAAATCTTGGTCTATGGTATATAGGTGAGTTTCAAATCATAACCTCTCTAAGCCTGTAATAAGCTATGAGTTGAATTTCTATCAAGTTTTGCTTTCATTGTTTTTTTCTAGGGCAACTGGTGACCAACTGGTGATTAGTCTGGCTTTAATTCATTAAAACGTGGTTTACCCCTGTTTTATTTGGGGACTAACTCATGAGCTCACGATTAGCCCACGAGTGACCCCTGGTGTTCACCTAGAACATGTGAATAGCTGACCAAGTATTTTTAGGGCATCTGAGTATGCCACTGGTGATGTACTGATATCTGTTGTTCGAACTCAAAATTGTCCAGAGTTTAATCCTGGTTTTCACCCAAGGTTTTAACTTTCATTCGATCAACATTTTAAATGTATTGTATACTTCAACTTTTATCTGCTCTTATGACGAAGAAGTTCCTTGCTTCCCTGTTAAATATTATATAAATGCATGTGAACTATAGGGAATTATTTTCTAACATTCATACTAGAATAAACTATTTTCAGTTTTCAGGTTATGCCTTTCTTGCAATGATTGCATATGTGAAGTTGATGCTTAATTACTTCCTACATTTAGAAGATTGTAACTTTTGCTATATAAACATGCATGGTGAGATGAAGGGTTGATGAGTGATATGCATTTTGCAGATCAGGTTATATTTCCTTGGTAGCATGGCAGTAGCACCCAATCAGACCACAGCCTCGGCGGGTGTGCTCTGCGATCTTGGCCACCGTCGGCAGGTTCGACCTCCGCCGCCACTGAAAGCTGCCCCTGCTCATCACCATATCAACGCCGGTGAGCTCTCCCTCTGCTCTCGCCGCTACCCAGCTCCATCCACTATCTTCCACAATATTGTTGCGACTTTGTAATGACTAGCCCAATTTTCTTTAATGATGTTATGTATTTTGGTGAGTCGATGATTTTCTTTCAAATCTACAAATGGACACGTTTGTCTAACCATTATGTAAAAGGTTGGAATCCATAATATGTGAAATTCCGACACAGTTGCATGAAAAAGTGAGTATTGAGTAGGGATGTAATTCTCGCCGATTCAAATATCAGAATGTGTTCCAGAGACATAACAAAACCATCCTGAATCTTACGTTTTTAGCATGCTGAGATCTGCGCTACCGTATATACTTCTAAATTACATGGTAGAGATTTTGAATATGGGCACCTGATCTTTTATCTTATAATATATCAGATGTTCCTGGTCAGCATCAAGGAATTGTTTTGAGACTTGTATCCATTTTTTCCCTGGTAAAATCGATGACCGTCCGTGTTGGTGACCTATTGATCTTTTAATTTCTATATTCGCAAAAAAAAGATCTTCTAATTTATAAAGATGTCTCTGACTTGTTCACATGCCAATAAATATAAGCTGCATCAAGTGAGCTTTCCTGTCAATAAGTAGCGACACTTGTAGAGGCGACTTGGATCAGGGAGCATATGGAGCGACACTTGCAGAGGCGATGTCAGCGGCTGTCGAGTGCTGACCCGCCCGTTGGCTACCTCTGAGAGTGGCACATGGTACTGAATCAACGCCAATTCCCTCGCCATGCCCCTTCCCTGGTAATGACCCAGGCTCCACTCATCTCTGCTCCACTAGATGCACTTTCCTCCCTTAGGCTTTCATTTTTTTTAGAGCTGCACTTTCTCCGCCTCGTTAAGCAAGTGATATACAAAGTGGAGCAAGAATTAACACCATGGAAGAAGAGGAATACAACGTTTTGTGGTACGTGACATATCCGATGAAATGTAGTGCAGCCAGGTACTACGTATTTTAAATTTTGCATGAGGGCCGCCACCCACATACCACGTCCCCGATCCTCGCGAGAGGTATCACTCCTATCCCCTCGCCGTCTCACCTTCCTCCTGCGCATTACTTTTTTTTGGCTCACTTGCAGTTGTTTTGGTTCATCATTGGTCTAAAAAAAGTACTACATTGTTACTGATGAGAAAACTTCTGTGATATTGTGAGGCGAAGTATTTAACTAGTAAGTGTCTGATGCCCTGATGTCTTACTTTAAATCCATTTTAGACGCAGTAGTAGGACTTCATAATAGGATGGGAGCAACCTGCATCTTTAGAATGTACTGAACTAATTTGATGAAAAATAACTACGTACTTTTGAACTGAATACACTACAGCAATTGTCGTCAGCATTGACTACGGCACTGTCAAATGCATGTTTGTTTATTCATAATGATTTCTTAATCCCTTTAGTTAGAAGAATCAAAAGCAGTTAAGCACCTAAGCTCGTAATTCTGCATTTTTCATTGTAGTCCCTTTTTTATCAGATTGCGCAATGTCAATGGTCTCTGTACTCTGAAGAGTCAAGAGTACATTGTTACTAACTAACAAGGCTCTGTTATGCACTTATGCATCGAGGCGAAGAAGTATTTACCTATTGAGTTGTTGATCATTTATTTTGACTTAGACTCTACATGCAACCATTTCATACCATTTAGCTGCATTAACTTGGGCATAATATAGCATCTTCCGTTCAATTTTCTTTTCCTGTTTTTTGCGAGCTTTAAAACCTTGAGATACTCATCGGTGCATATCTGAAAATTCAGGTGCTACACAAAGTGGAATTTGCGCCGGTGTCAAGAGAACAAGTACAAGTTCCTCATGTCATGCCTATAAGTTTCACTCCAAATAATAAAATGTCCTCAAGGGTCGTACTAAAAAAAGAACTACATCAGCAAGTTGATTCAATAATCCATCCTCTGTTTTGCCCCTCGTTGGTTAGTTATTCAGTTATGGGTCGGGGTGGGAGTGGGAGTATTGATGGCTGTTTGTTCTTCACAAAGTTTTGGGTGAAAGAGCAAATTGGCAGCAATTAGTGAGATCCTACTGGTGGTGGTTTGCGAGTACACGTGAATAGGAAATCAGATGAGATCAAATCTCATGATTCCATCTCGTCCCGGTCCTCGGCGGACGGGGTGTCAGGGTGAGTTGTTCGTTTGTTCGGCCCTCATTTCGTGGTGTTCATGAAATGTGCAACACATGTACTACCATGAAGGGGGTTATTTAGTTTCATTTTCTCGAATATACCATACTCTCTCCATATCAAAATATATTCTAAAATATAAGGCATTTTTTTATTGTTCATAAATCTCTCATAAAATATTTAGTCCATGGTTACAAATCATAATATACGAAAGTGAGTTTGAATATGGATATAAGAGTGTCTATTTTATGTACTTTAAATTATGCTTTATTTGACTAATTATAGGTCAAAGATTATTAACAGCGACTAACACAAATACTGGCATTGCACTACGTGCATATCAACATTTTAAAAATATTAAGTGCTAATATACATTATTATGATTCTTAACAGAGGAATGGGTGTGAAGCTCAAGACCCCATTTAATGGAGCCGTCTATGATGCATGCGATGAGGTCTTATTATTGATGATGCCATGTACTACATTTTGTTTGCATAATCCATCACCTAGCATGTATTTGTTATAACCGAGCACCGCAACGAATCTGTTATTTACCTTAGGAGGGTAAGAAAAAACACAATCAATGATATTATACATAATTCTAGACATTGTTTTAGAGTATGTTCTGAAGTATATTTTTCTTCCAGTAAATGTTGGAAATGTCTATGTACTTTTTTCTCCCAATATGTTATGGTCATCTTCCTGCTATGCATATAATTTCATGGCCAGCTTAGCAACTGGTGGTTGGTGATCCTTTCTACTTCCTCGCCGGCTCGATAAATCTCCCGGTTTCCTTCTCCTACCACTCTTCCTCCCTTGTGCTCTGTAACTTGGCCATTGATGTGGATGTTAGTAATTAGATGGTGATATTTGTTTTATAGAAATACTTATTTTTTTGCGGGTGTTTAGAAATACTTGTTAGTTGCACAGATGGATCCTGCAAGGAATAATTTTACAATGGAAATGCATATCTATTGAATTGATGACTAAACAAGTTTGCGGGCACATCTATGAAAATACAGGCAAATACAGACATAGATTTAAGGGTTCTCATTCATTTAAATCTCAATGTTGAGAGAAGCCGATCTCTGGATATGAGTATTTTCTTCCCTGTTTGTGTGATTGTTTAATTGAATGGATAACTGTGTCTCCTGAATATTGTCCCATGTAATTGTTTTAAATCTACCAAATTAGTTATCTAAATCAGTTGATATTTTGCAAAGCTTCAAGCTTTAGTTTTTGCACTTCATGACATCAATTGTTTGTGCAGATTCAAGATTTATTTCTGTACATAGCAGTGATTAGTGGATTACTGTCACACGCTCCTGTTGTCATCCATGTCTCCTCAGGTGCCTTAGGTTTGTGATGCGAAAGTTGTCTTACATATGTAAATTGTTCTGTTTTTCTTTCACCAAAACATTAATAAGCCCGCGATACATTTTGCTTCTTTTTTATCTGATGTCCATTTGTAGACTAAGTGCTTTATTTATGATAGTGAATTTCTGGCGTACATGTGAATATCTCATGGATATACAATCAGTACACTCACCTGAACGAGGATGGCGGCGAGCAGAGCGGGGTTGCGTCTTGTCCTTCTTGCGTCGAAGGTCCGGTGCACCTTTGGTGTGCCTTTGCTGGTTTCTGACTGTCACAAAGAAGTCGGAGCTGCGGACGGCGAGGCCACTGCGGCAACGATGACTCTATGAGGACAGTTTTCAGCAAGCGGTGCTCCCCGAATGTTGCGTTGAACTACGTCGTTGCGTGGCTTGCAACCTTCTCCTATGAAGCCCGTATGCAAAATAGAAACTGTCATGTCCTAGGTGTTGTGCTCGACTATTCATTGTTGCTTCCTGGCTCCGTGCTTCCTCTCCACAGTTATATCGTCTTTTGTGATCTAATCTTGTTAGTAGTCGGGTCATCCATGCGTGCCACTTCTGAAGTTTGTAGTCTAGGTTAGATACATCCGTATGTAGACAAATTGAAGACAAGTAATATAGATAGGGGGGAGTATATTATTTGACTCAAGCACTCACAACCAACGCACTACACTCATGCACGTGAAAAACAAATCGTATTTTGATCAATATCCCTGTGTAAGTTTGTTGTTCCGAGGCAATCACGTATGAATTGAAGAGAGGTGGTGAATACTTGATCTTCATGAGGTCTTTTCCTCTAAAAAAACGATGTATTCAATTTTTTTCCCATTGCATTATGTGTTTTAGAGTTTTCTACTGACACCAGGTTCATGGCATTGTAAAAGAAGTATTGATTCAAGATAAACCGAACCTTTTCTATTTACAATCAACTTATTATTGAAGGTTGCATCGATGATGTTATTATTGCTAAAATTAAGATGTGCATTACAAGTCTAAGCCATTGTCAAGCTTTGTGTACCTTGTACTCCCTCCGTCCGAAAATACTTGTCATCAAAATGGATAAAAGGAGATGTATCTAAAACTAAAATACGTCTAGATGCATTCCCTTTTATCCATTTTAATGACAAGTATTTCCGGACGAAGGGAGTACTATTTACTCATGGATGGTATATATCCGGTCATAATTCTTTAGTGGCGAGCGATACGGCTGGTTAAAGACACGAAGATTGCCGAGAAGGAAAAAAGTGGAATAGAGTTTCTATTTGTTGCTGTATGATGGAGAACAGATGCCACCCTGCTTATAATATTTATTGTTATTATTCTATGGCAATGCACAAGCATTCGACATGTGCACACGGGCATACTACTAGTTAGGCTTAATTATCCGGCCATTAGCAAGGATATGGGCTAAGCTCCTACTGTCAAGCCCAAAACGATTTTGCAAGATGACATGTGCCCGTAGAAGCCTAATGCACGTACGCATCCACCCATCTCGACATACTCTTTAATCGATCGACGCACACGCACGCACTCGCGTTGAGGCGACTTCCTTTCTAGACTCTTTCGCCCGCGCCGACGCTGCGCGCAACACGCTAGGGCTTCGTTGTCGTCGGGCCGCCGGGCGTCGCGACGTTGCCCATTGGTAATTAGCGAAGCTGCCGTTTACCGGACATCAAACCTGAGTAAGATTCTACTCTACGGACTATGATCTGTCGGCCGGCCGCGAAACAGACTACCAGATGCGGAGGTATTGTCAGATTGACTACACACACCTTGACACCAATTAATCAACTGTTTGTAGTTAGTAGTAGTATACTATTTTGTAACCTGCCAGGTTAACTACATGTTACATATTGCTTTTTTTTGCAGGGTAGGTTACATATTTGCTTTGTTCTAATATGGGAATTGCATAGGTCACGAAAGATGAAGAAACCATGGATAAGTAATTTGTTCAAGTCAATCGCTACAAACTCTACTCCACAGTTGAAGATGCAAATCCAACCGGGGAGATAGATCTCACAGAGTAACCTACTGCACATAATGTCCACAATCTTAGTTCAGTTGATATGTGAACATCTCAGCATAATGTCCCGGCCCAATCCCAGATCTCAAGGTATCACTACCCACAACTAAACTAGTAGCTACCGATTTTATTAAAATGCTTGCAAATTGTTGACGAGAGAAAAATAAATTAACTAATGAATGGGAAATATATTTTATTTATTTGTCATCAGGACCGCTTCATCATATTTGTTTTATCTTTCAACTTATTGTATGTTGCTTAATAAAACAATAAAACCAAGTTGGTTTACTGAAAATGAAACCGTATATCAATTTTATCATCTTCGAATAATGAAGCTGAAGACTAGATAATTAAGTAGTTTGATTGGTCTGCTAGCAATTCATAATTCTACACATAAAGTTAGACAAGTAGTTTTCTATTGCTGCTATATGTAAGACTTAATTATATATTGGCAAAAAATCATATATGATGAACTACATCATTATGTTCTTCGCCCCCCTATGCTCAAATCCTGGCTCCACCCCTGCGTGAGACTAGTCTATCAAGTGGCACAAAGAGGTTGACAGTCGGTTTGGTCCACCTCGCAGTTAACCCGTATCGTATGTATGGGCATTCCTGAATTAGGTGCCATGTTGTCTCGAACAATCGAACAATCAACCCAACATGCCAACGCCCTATCTTCCCATTCTCATTGCCTCGATCTAATCTCCTCCGATCCCATCCCTTTGCATCCAAGCAAGAAAAATGAGCTCGTGATGCTTCTCTCCCAAGACGACATAAGAGCACATCATGATTGGCTGGAGAAGGAGGGACGTACGGAGGGGAAGGTGGAGGAAGAATAGCTGAGGTGGATGAGTAGGAGAGGGAGGCGCAGCAGGTGGCGTGAACCAGGAAGGAGTGTCTGCGAGCACTCGAAAATGATGTCGTCGCACTGAGAAGTGGGTAAGGAGAGTTTGGTGAGTGGTGACCAAGGGTGGAGCTTGACTGCTTGAACCAGCATGCGAGCTTGTGGAATAGTCGGCGTTGGTGCCTGCTCTTTCACATTTAGTGGTGTGACGAGCAACTGAATGGTGGCTGGTGATTCACCAGGACGACCCTGGTGAGGAAGGAGTTCATCACGCGGAGTGGGGTGAACTCAAGCCCACACGACGTCCCTAGATGGCCAGCTTCACCGACAATTCGCTTAGATCTGCTAGTAGCGACGGCCGGCCGCGGCTATGTTACGCCTGGCAGGATCAAAACTGGCCCCACAGATCAACGCCAGTTGCTGGTTAAAGATCCTTACCACTAGATCGCAGGTATACTTGTGTTTCAATTAGAGATATACAAGCTTATTTAACTAGGGGTAGGAGTTTAAATTAAAAAATTTCAAAATTTTCTGCTCGGTATGCATGATTCTCGTGGCGGAGCGGGACCGGTAACCGAATTTACCGCCCGGTACCCAAAACCTTGGATAGACCCAGGACCAAATCGTCACATCTAGTGCAAGTTGGGTTATGATGGAGTGCAGTTTTGCAAGTTTGAGACTAAATCATCATATTCTGTGCAAGTTGAGGCACCTAGGGTGCTTTTAACTCTATAAAGTTTGGTCAAAGTCAAACTTTATAGACTAACTTTGAATTAAAAAATATCAAGATCACAATATGAAATCAATATTATTAGATGTGTCATGATATGTATTTTCATAATATACAGTTTTAGTATTGTAGATGTTCATATTTTTTGTTATGAATTTGGTCAAACTTTGTGTAGTTTGACTCTGACCAAATTTTATGCATGGAGTAAAAAGAAACAGAGGGAATACTGACGTGCATGCTAGCCGTGCTCACCAAATACTCGACGCATGTAAGACATGGCTTAATAGTCAGCTAATCATTAGTCCAAGCTCATCCAAATAGAGTCTTACGCACAAGAAATAGGAAACTCCGCGAGAGAAGAAAGTGGGTCATGTATTAATAGTGAAGACCCACTAGTAGAAAAGGGGGCATTGGTCCAGGCCGGGTCAGCCCATTAGTCCCGGTTCAGTCCAGAACCGGGACCAATGGTGGCATTGGACCCGGTTCGTGAGCCCCGGGGGCCGGCCGGGCCACGTGGGCCATTGGTCCCGGTTCGTCTGGACCTTTTGGTCCCGGTTGGTGGGACAAACCGGGACCAATGGGCCTCGCTCCTGGCCCACCATCATTGGTCCCGATTGGTGCCACGAACCGGGACCAAAGGCTGCCCTTTAGTCCCGGTTCATGCCACCAACCGGAACCAATGAGGTGCCTATATATACCCCCTCACGTAAGAGCAGAGCATACTGCTCTGTTTTTTCTGGCAGCCGAGGGAGAGAGGGCTTGGTGGTGCTCTATCTCACCTCCTATGCACACAAGGTGTCCGATGGAATGCCCGGGCCACACTACTTAAGCTTTCTCCTCTCCAAGCTCGACCTTCAAGCTTCATTTTCCTCAATATTTGTCTAGGTTTAGCGGTCCGTCACGCCCCGTCCCCCGTCTTCACCGCCGTCGATCACCCGCGCCGCTCTCATCGACGGCACCATCGTGGTGAGCCTCTTGTTCTTATCTTCTTTCTGAAAGGAAAAATATTCTTACTTGTATGTTTAGATAGATACTTGTATTATTTTCTTACTTTTATTATTGCATCTTGCGATGGTTTTGGTATCCGCCCCCGTCGGCCCTCGTCCTGTCTATGATTCGGATGTGGTATATATTATCTTTTCATAACTATTGGTTCATTTATTGTTTATGAAAATTATGCCGACCAACGTGACATAGATTTTATTTATCTAGGAGGTTGTTGAACCGGAAATTCCAACCGACCCTATTGTCGAGAGGTTAAATTTAGTTGAAGAAGAAAACAATTTCTTGAAGGAAAAATAAGAAAAATTGAGGAGGAGAAGATGATATTGGAGTTGCATGTTGCGGATGTCGTCGATGATCACAAGATCAAGATGGATGCAATGCGCTTGAAGATTAGAAAGATTAGAAAATATGCCATTCATACCGAGGCTTGGTATCATTATGCCGTTGGATCAGTTGTTACCTTGGTTGCGATTATGATCGCATTTGTTTTTGCATTGAAATGTTTTACATAGTTTCAATGTATAGTTTAATTAATTTAGATGCTCTGCAGAGCTTTATGTTGTTCTGTAATGATTTTCGCTTGAAGATGAGAACTATGTATGTACTTTGGTTTTAATGTGATGATGAACTTCTATTAATTTGGTCACTTAGTTATCTATTCATGATGTTCTGTAATGATTTTTGACACACTTAATTATATATAATGCACGCAGATGAACCGGCAATGGATGTACGGTAACAGACACACCTCCGAGTACATTAAGGGCGTGCATGATTTTCTCAAAGTGGCTGAGACAAACAAGCAGAATGGTTTTATGTGTTGTCCATGCCCTATATGTGGGAATACGAAGTCTTACTCTGACCGGAAAATCCTTCACACCCACCTGCTTTACAAGGGTTTCATGCCACACTATAATGTTTGGCCGAGGCACGGAGAAATAGGGGTTATGATGGAAGACGGCGAAGAAGAAGAGTACGATGACAACTATGTGCCCCCTGAATACGGTGATGATACTGAACATCAAGAGGAACCAGACGATGTGCACGATGATGCTGCAACGGGCGAAGCTGCTGAAGATCAAGAGGAACCAGACGATGTGCCCGATGATGATGATCTCCGCCGGGTCATTGTCGATGCAAGGACGCAATGTGAAAGTAAAAAAGGAGAAGCTGAAGTTCGATCGCATGTTGGAGGATCACAAAAAAGGGTTGTACCCCAATTGCGAAGATGGCAACACAAAGCTCGGTACCGTACTGGAATTGCTGCAGTGGAAGGCAGAGAATGCTATGCCAGACAAAGGATTTGAGAAGCTACTGAAAATATTGAAGAAGAAGCTTCCAAAGGATAACGAATTGCCCGACAGTACATATGCAACAAAGGTCGTATGCCCTCTAGGATTGGAGGTGTAGAAGATACATGCATGCCCTAATGACTGCATCCTCTACCGCGGTGCGTACAAGGATCTGAACGCATGCCCGGTATGCGGTGCATTATGGTATAAGATCAGACGAGATGACCCTGGTGATGTTGACGGCGACCCCCCCAGGAAGAGGGTTCCTGCGAAGGTGATATGGTATGCTCCTATAATACCACGGTTGAAACGTCTGTTCAGAAACGGAGAGCATGCCAAGTTGATGCGATGGCAGAGTGAGGACCATAAGAAAGACGGGAAGTTGAGAGCACCCGCTGACGGGTCGCAGTGGAGAAAAATCGAGAGAAAGTACTGGGCTGAGTTTGCGCGTGACCCAAGGAACGTACGGTTTGCTTTAAGCGCGGATGGCATTAATCCTTTCGGGGAGCAGAGCAGCAATGACATCACCTGGCCCGTGACTCTATGTATGTATAACCTTCCTCCTTGGATGTGCATGAAGCGGAAGTTCATTATGATGCCAGTTCTCATCCAAGGCCCTAAGCAACCCGACAATGACATTGATGTGTACCTAAGGCCATTAGTTGAAGAACTTTTACAGCTGTGGAATGGAAACGGTGTACGTACGTGGGATGAGCACAAACAGGAGGAATTTGACCTAAAGGCGTTGCTATTCGTGACCATCAACGATTGGCCCGCTCTCAGTAACCTTTCAGGACAGACAAACAAGGGATACCACGCATGCACGCACTGTTTACTTGACACCGAAAGTATATACCTGGGAAGCTGCAGGAAGAATGTGTACCTGGGCCACCGTCAATTTCTTCCGACCAACCATCAATGTCGAAAGAAAGGCAAGCATTTCAAAGGCGAGGCAGATCACCGGAAGAAGCCCGCCATGCGCACCGGTGATCATGTATTTGCTATGGTCAATGATTTACACGTATCTTTGGAAAGGGTCCCGGTGCACTAGATGTTTCGAATGACACTGGGGGACACGCACCCATGTGGAAGAAGAAATCTATATTTTGGGACCTACCCTACTGGAAAGACCTAGAGGTCCGCTCTTCAATTGACGTGATGCACGTGACGAAGAACCTTTGCGTGAACCTGCTAGGCTTCTTGGGCGTGTATGGAAAGACAAAAGATACAACTGAGGCACGGGAAGACCTGCAACGTTTGCACGAAAAAGACGGCATGCCTCCAAAGCAGTATGAAGGTCCTGCCAACTATGCTCTTACCAAAGAAGAGAAGGAAATCTTCTTTGAATGCCTGCTTAGTATGAAGGTCCCGACTGGCTTCTCGTCGAATATAAAGGGAATAATAAATATGCCAGAGAAAAAGTTCCAGAACCTAAAGTCTCATGACTGCCACGTGATTATGACGCAACTGCTTCCGGTTGCATTGAGGGGGCTTATACCGGAAAACATCCGATTAGCCATTGTGAAGCTATGTGCATTCCTCAATGCAATCTCTCAGAAGGTGATCGATCCATAAATCATACCAAGGCTAAGGAGTGATGTGGTGCAATGTCTTGTCAGTTTCGAGCTGGTGTTCCCACCATCCTTCTTCAATATCATGACGCATGTCCTAGTTCATCTAGTCGACGAGATTGTCATTCTGGGCCCCGTATTTCTACACAATATGTACCCCTTTGAGAGGTTCATGGGAGTCCTAAAGAAATATGTCCGTAACCGCGCTAGGCCAGAAGGAAGCATCTCCATGGGCCATCAAACAGAGGATGTCATCGGGTTTTGTGTTGACTTCATTCCTGGCCTTAAGAAGATAGGTCTCCCTAAATCGCGGTATGAGGGGAGACTGACTGGAAAAGGCACGCTTGGAAGGGACTCAATAATATGCAGGGACGGATATTCTTGGTCTCAAGCACACTACACAGTTCTACAGAACTCTACCTTGGTGACCCCGTATGTCGATGAACACAAGAACAGTCTGCGCTCCAAACACCCGGAGCAGTGCGACGACTGGATTACATGTGAACACATCAGGACTTTCAGCAGTTGGTTGGAAACACGTATCAGAGGTGACAACACTGTTTGTGATGAGCTGTACTTGTTGTCCAGGGGACCATCTTCGACTGTTACGATTTGGAAAGGATACGAGATAAATGGGAATACATTTTGCATGATTGACCAAGATCAAAAGAGCACCAACCAAAACAGCGGTGTCCGCTTTGATGCAATAACCGAGAGGGGAGAGGACACGTATTATGGTTACATAGTGGACATATGGGAACTTGACTACGGACATGATTTTAAGGTTCCTTTGTTTAAGTGCAAATGGGTCAATCTGTCAGGAGGCGGGGTACAGGTAGACCCACAGTACGGAATGACAACAGTGGATCTAAAAAATCTTGGGTACACTGACGAACCGTTCGTCCTAGTCAATGATGTGGCACAGGTTATCTATGTGAAGGACATGTCTACCAGACCGAGAAAAAGAAAAGATAAGGAAGCAAATACATCATACGATGAGCCAAAGCGCCACATAGTTCTTTCAGGAAAAAGGGACGTCGTGGGAGTGGAGGGCAAAACAGACAGGTCTGAAGATTATGAAAAGTTTCATGAAATTCCTCCCTTCAAAGTCAAGGCTGACCCCAGCATCCTGATAAACGATGAAGATTATCCATGATTATGGCGCAATAAGCAAATGACACAAGCGAAGAAAAAGTGAAGACTTTCTCCCACAACTATTATGATGATACCATGCCAACTTTGTAACAGACGAGTATGATACCATTGTCCGTTTTGTACATGCACATGCTATGTGGGTGAAATTATGATACCATGCCAACTTTCAACTTTTTCAGAGTTCATTTGAAATGCTTTAATGTCTTATGGTTCAGCCCTCGTAATACCATTAATCCCGGTCCGCTCCTTGTCAACTATGTTCTCACCAAGAACACTCTCAAGAGGGCAGCCACGTGGGCCATTGGTCCCGGTTCGTCTGGACCTTTTGGTCCCGGTTCCACGCACGAACCGGGACCAATGCGCCTCGCCCCTGGCCCATGACCATTAGTCCCGGTTTGTGCCACAAACCGGGACTAAAGGGTTGGTCCTCGTCGCGCTCAGAGTTTAGTCCCACCTCGCCAACCGAATGATGCTCACACCAATTTATAAGCCCGTCCCTCTCTGCCTTGTTGAGCTCCTCTCAAAGTGAAAATAGATGCCCCTATACAGGAAATTTGACCTAAATTCATAGTGAATTTCTCTGAAATTAATATAAATTTATTATGAATTTAGGTTGAATTTTCTCTATAGGCGCATCTATGTTCATTTTTTAGTAAAATTAATCACAAACTTGTGATTCACACAAATTTCAAAGAATTCAAATTTAAACTATTCAAATTTGAAAACTAATGGCACTAACAAAAAGTTTATAATTTTTCTAAAACTAATGGTACTAACAAAAAGTTTATAATTTTGCTGACCTAAAAGCAAAAAGAATTAAAAAATAAAGCAAAAAAAAGAAAAGAAAATAAATAATGCAGACAACAATACAAAAAACTGGAAACAAAATAAAAATAGCAACAATAAGTATTTTGTTGTAAGTAGAAACAAAATAAAATAAATAAAGCAACAAAGAAAACAAAAAAACAAAAATAATGTTTTCAAATTTGAAAACTAATGGCACTAACAGAAAGTTTATAATTTTTCTAAAACTAAAAGCAAAAAAGAATTAAAAAAGAATGCAAAAAACAAAAGAAAATAAATAATGCAGAAAACAAAACAAAAAAATTGGAAAAAATAAATAGCAACAATAAGTATTTTGTTGTAAGTAGAAACAAAATAAAACAAATAAAGTAAGAAAGAAAACAAAAAAACAAAAAAGTGTTTTCACATTTGGAAATTAATGGCATTAACAGAAAGTTTATAATTTTTCTATAATTAAAAGCAAAAAGAATTAAAAAATAAAGCAAAAAACAAAAGAAAATAAATAATGCAGAAAACAAAACAAAAAAACTGGAAAAAAATAAAAATAGCAACAATATGTAAAGAAAACAAAAAACAAAAAAATGCCTCCTACTGGGCCCCCACGGCCTGAATACGACTAGAAACCCTACCATGGGCCAGGATTCAGGCCTGCAGGAGGCCCAGTAGGCCCACAGGCAGATAAGTGACTTTAGGCCCGTAAGCTTGCATTTGAGAGGAGCTCGAAGTGGTCAGCGCAGCAGCGCTTATAAACCACTGTCGAGCCCTCTCGGCTAGCGAGGTGGGACTAAACATCCCGCCACACCACGCCGCGCCAATTCCAGCACAAGGCCTTTGGTCCCGGTTGGTGCCACCAACCGGGACTAAAGGGGTGCATTGGTACCGGTTCGTGGCACAAACCGGGACCAATGCCCCCCTTTAGTCCCGGTTGGTGCCACCAACCGGGACCAAAGGCCTTTGGTCTCGGTTGGTGGCACCAACCGGGACTAAAGGGGGCATTGGTCCCGGTTGATGCCACGAACCGGGACCAAAGCCTTTGCTACATAAGCAACACTTGGGGAATTTTTAGATTTCCCTCGCCAGTTGCCCCCGACGACGCCGACGACCTCCTCGACGCCACCAGGCTGCCCATGCTGCCCGCTCCTCGTCGCCGTCGCCGCCCGCTCCTCGTCGCTGTCGCCCCGCGCCCCTGCCTCGTGCTGACCGTCGATACCCGCTCCTCGTCGCTGTCGCCCTGCCCCTGCCCCGTCCCGCCCCCGCGTGCCGGCGCCCTCGCCGCCCCCGCCGTCGCCTCGAGCTCCCCTCCTCGCGTGCACCGCCCCGGCGCCCTGAGCCCCTGCCACGTGCTCGCCGTCGCCGTTGCCCTGCCCCAGCCCCGTCCCGCCCCCGCACGCCGGCGCCCTCGCCTGCCACCGCTGTGAGCCGCCGCCCCGGCTCTATTTTTTTAGTTTAATTTTTTTGTTCATATATATGCAAAAGTTACAATTTTAGAAAAGTTTCATATATCTAGCTAGGAAGGGAAGAAGAAGAAAAAGAATGAGAGGAAAAAGGAAATAAGAAGAGGAAAGAAAGAAGAAGAGGATAGGAAGAAGAGGAGAAATAAATAAGAAGAAGAAAAAAGAAAAGGAAGAGGAGAAGAAGAAAGGAATAGAGGAGAAGAAGAAATAGAAATTATTATTTCTATTTTTCTTCTTCTCCTCTATTCCTTTCTTCTTCTCCTTTTTCTTCTTCTTTTTTTTTCTTCGATCTTCTCCTCTATTCCTTTATTCTTCTCCTCTCTTCCTTTCTTCTTCTCCTCTTTTTTTCTTCTTTTTTCTTCTTCGATCTTCTCCTCTGTCATCGTTGATATACCCCCCCTCGGCCCTCTCGCTCGACCAAAACTCTCGAGGACACCCAAACCCTAGAGAAAAAACGATGTTGGTCTCCTACCCCCTCCCGCTGTGCCCCTACCCGACAAACTCTCTTGAGGCCACCCAAATTTACCAAGTTAAAAGAGCGTTGTCGTCGAGGCCACCCCAAACCCTTGAAGCGTTGTGTCGAGGCCACCCCAAACCCTTGAAGCGTTGTCTAGGCCACCCCAAACCCTAGAGAAGCAGCGTCGAGGCCACTAACATGATTCCTTATTGTGATTAGATAGCTAGTTCTACGTTTGCCACTAATATATATCCATCTGTACCATGTTTGAATAATAATTGACATGTTGTAAATATTTGCAGAAACTATGGAGCACTTCCGGACGAAGCAACAGAAGCGATGTTGGGGGAGATAATCGCAGAAGGAAGTGATGTCGTTGCGTCATTTTTCAACGACACCGATGGTCAGGAAGGACTGGGTGAAGAAGAGGGCTATGTTCATGATGGCTCCGGCCCATTAATGCCGGTACAAGAACAGGGCTATGTTCATGATGGCTCCGGTGATGACCCAATGGAGGTACAAGAAGGAGACCGTGCTGACTGCTCCGGTGACTAAACCGAGTCCGGCCAGGTATATATATATATTAGTTAAGCCTGTGCTGACTAGTTAATTGATGCATTCATTGTTTTGGTATATGTACACATATTAATTAACTCTCGTCTTTCTTCCTTTTTCTAGCCCTCTAGATCGAGCACAACTTCGGTAAGGAGACGAGGCCCGAAGAAAAAGTTGAGCTCGGATGAAAAGTTTGAGATCACAGCAATCACGCGCGACGGTGAACCGATTGAACCCATCCGGACAAAGAACGCATTTGTTGCTCAGTGCGGGGTTCTTGTTAGGGACAAGATCCCGATCAGCATCCACCAATGGTACAAGCCTAAGGAGGAAGACCCTCATGTGTCTTATGTCAATGATATGCAGAAAGATGATCTTTGGACTGAGTTGAAGGCAAATTTCACCCCTACCGCCAGAGGAGGATCTAGAGAAGCCAGTTAAAGAGCAATTAATCAAGTCTTGTGCTCTTAAGAAGATGGCAGGCCTATTCAGGAGGTGGAGGAAAGAGATGAAAAAGTTTGTCGCCAAAGAAGAGACACCAGAATTCATCGGCAAATATGAGAAGATCAGAGATCACTGGCCCGCATTTGTGGCCTACACGACATCGGAAAAGAGTAAGAAGATGTCGGCGACAAACAAGCAAAATGCTGCGAAGAAGAAGTTTCACCATCGCACGGGGTCAGGTGGCTACCTGCAAGCCCGGCCTAAGTGGTCCAAGGCTGAGAATGATCTGCTTGATAAAGGGATCGAACCGGAGACAATGAGATGGCCAGACCGTTGCCGGACTTGGTTCTTCGGGGCTGGCGGAACCTTGGACCCTGTATCAGGGAAGTGCCGTTGGATGGACGAGCAACTGAAAACACCAGTCACAAGGCTTCGGCAGTATATCGATGCAGCGCAGCAAGGGACGTTCGTTCCAGACAGGGAGAAGGACGAGCTCACAATGGCCCTCGGGAATCCTGAGCACCCTGTACGGACACGAGGCACGCCAGACTCCATTCCATGGAAGGTTGGTTTTCCGGACGCAGGGGGTTACAAAACCCACGAGAGGAGGAAGAAATTGGAGCAGAGCCAACTGCAGGCGCTGCACGAAAGGGTAATGGGGCTAGAGGAACGAGAAGCAGATCGCAACAAATGACCTACCGAAGCTTCCCCCGAAGCTACCCCGCCATCTCAGCGGAGAAGCAGCATGGCTTCCACCGAGCTGCTTTAGCCGGAGCATGTCTTGACGGCTCCTGCCAGCTATCCCGTGGATGCTATCACGGAGGCTCAAAATTGCCACCTTATGATGCGATGGATGAATTTGAAGGTCAAGGCGGCTGTTGGCTCTGTTTATCCTACTGAACACGGCGCAACTTTTCACTACCGGCCGATTCCAGAAGGATATGCTAGGGTGATGGTGGATGAAATAACGGAGGGATTTGAGGACCTCTAGCTTGACTACCCTACCGGTGAAGGGGAGACTAGGCTGGGTTCTGCTCTGAAGACTCCATGCCTATGGCGGAAGGAGCTCATCAACCTTCCGAATTGGATGCCTCCGCCTCCTCCTCCTCCTCCGGCGAGTCAGGGCACTCCGCCTCCTCCACCGCCTCCTCCTCCGGCGAGTGACGATCAGGGCACTGGGCCTCCTTCTCCGGCGCGTGGCAGCACTCCACCTCCTTCTCCGCCTGCGCCGGCGCGCCCGAGCAGCCAGCAGCCTCCTCCTTCTTCGGCGCATGGTGGCACTCCGCCTCCTTCTCCGCCTGCGTCGGTATGCCCGAGCAGCCAGCAGCCTCCTCCTTCTCCGGCGCGTGGTGGCACTCCGCCTCCTTCTCCGCATGCGCCGGCGCGCTCGAGCAGCCAGCAGCCTCTTCCTTCTCCGCCTCGCCAGCAAGGGCGGAAGAGACCCGTCGCCGCCCGGCTGCTCCGGCGCGTCATAGTCCTTCTCCTCCGCCTCGTAAGCAAGCACGAAAGAAGACAGGTGTCGCAGCCGCTCCGTCTGCTCCAGCGTCTAGCAGTACAGCCAGCAGAGGCGGGAGGCAATATAGATACGGTCCTTCTCTCAAGCCTTTAGAGAAGTTACCATATGAGAGGACCAAGGAGAAAAACACGAAGATCGTGCAGGCCAAAGTGGACGACTTCTTTGCCCGGTTGAAAGCAAAGAGACATCCACCTCCAGAGGAGAAGGTAGATCTGGTGAAAGCAAAGCACACTATCGATGCCCTGAGGAAACCACCAAAGTCTCCGTCGAGAACCAACTATGAGCGCATTACTGAACAGACATATCTCGAAGCGGAGCGGTCGGGAAGTACTATCAGTGATAAAAGGTTAAAAGAACGAGCAGCTGGGAAAAAAATTGCCCAGCTCGGCGAACAAGCAAAGCAATCGTGCCCCCCCGCTCAATGTGTCTAGAAGCCACATCGTCGCTAATGCTCCGGGGACGGTGGCCGGTTATGGCAATCTTGGAGATTACCTACCTGATGATTAACTTCCTGATTTCTTGGAGGTGGACGAACACAGATACGAGTACGGGAAGCCTCTCGTCAAAGATGAAAAATCTCTAACAACGATGATGCGAAGATTCCATAATTGGTACATGAAAACCTGCAGAGAGTCTGGGGGGACGAATGCTTTGTATCTGAATATTAAAGAGGAGCACGACCTCGTTGGAACTGATCTGTTGACTGTTCCATTTGAGGAGTTCTTTGAGTTCTTCAATCAAAAGGCCCTCGATAAACTAACGGTCTTTTGCTACTGTCTGTAAGTACTATTTCTGTCATTAAGTCTCTATATATAGCTTGGCTCTTTCATTGCATGTATTTATAATTAATTATCCTCACTATATTATGCAGATTGAAGATCGTCGAGTGTAAAAAAAAAAGAAATGTATGATATTGGGTTCATTAACATAAATATCATAGATGAATTTCTGGTTACAAAGCAAGCCGAAGAGGCCGAGGCCAACTTGCTACAATCGTTGATAAAAAATCAAAACAAAGATTTAATACTCTTTCCTTACAACTTCCAGTGAGTGTTACTGTCGTGTGCATATTCGGTTTCCCTTATTACTCGAGCGAGGTTATAGTAATGTAATTGATGGGTTATGCATGCGTGCGCAGATACCACTATGTTCTTCTGGAGATTAAGCTTGAGCGGGGAGTAGTAAACATCTTAGACTCGAGACAAAAAGATCCTGAAACCTATGCGGACATGACTAATTTGCTCAACAAGTAAGTTCAATCGATCATTATGGCACCATATCGGCAACTTTTTGTTCATTTCCTGATATCTCAAGTAATAATTATTATTTTCTTTATCTTGCAGGGTTTGGAAACAGTTCATCGCAGAAGTTCCGGGACTGCCAAAGGAGCTGCGATATACGTACCCGAAAGTAAGTACTACTAGCTAGCTAGTTGCGCGCATCTCCCATTGATTCTATAGCTGTACTTTCATCAATGCCATTTATAATGCTTCATTATCAGTTTGATTGACCTCTATTTCTCATAAAGTGCTTGTGGCAGGAACAAGGGAATGATTTCTATGGATACTACATGTGCAAGTTCATCTACAACGCGACTTTGAGAAATAAGCGGGGCTACTCTAAAAGACAATATGAAGTGCGTAAGCAATAATATTCATAATTTCATTTTATTACACCATCATTTCTGGCGTGCTACTACTGCGGCGACTAGGTGCTACAACGAGCGACGACTCCTGTGACACGCAATGCTCAAAGTTGTGAGACCATGGGGCGGCTGGTTGGACGCCACCGACACCTATGCCGCGACGTACGAGCGGCCATGACTGGAGGCGTTGGGCCGGTGACGCACACAAGGGCCGACATCCAGCGTGAAGTGTGGGAGGAGTAAACGATCACCTTATTTTCTGGCGTCGAGTACGACAACGCATGGGTATGAAGTAATAACGGTTTGTGGAGTTATTAATATAGTATACGCAAAAAAACAGGACGACCGGCCCACGTGACGTACGGATCGGACGAATTAAATAGTTTGATCGAACGGTCGTTAGCTGACCGGCGCGCGCTTCCGCCGGTCCGCCGGCGCCTAGCATCCTGTATGTGTGCTCTCGTGATCAAGATAGGCACCACTGTACATGCCCTGACTTTACCATTCACACACTTGCTTATGTGGTGGTGACATCTATGTTGCATTTAATGTTTTTTTTTCTTTTTGCTAATCTCATGGTTTATGTGGTGGTGCGGTGAGTTCAATGATTTGTTGCTGCATAATCAGGATTGATCTAAGCTATATTGAGACCGAGGTGCATCTCTCAATCAAAATTCCGGTTGAAGTCTTCCTCCACAAAGGCTGAGGGATACCTAACTTGGATATTGGTCGAGGGTTGCTTGACCCAAACACCTTTCTCCAGGTCCTCCGCAAACCATAGTCCACGTCCAAATGATCATGGTCGCAATGAGCTACAAACCCACCTGCCATTTAGCGTTGCCAATGTCACCAAGCAATCCATGATGCTGGTGTCGATCAACAGCGGCTCTGTGTTTAGGTCGAACGACGCGACGTGGTTCATGTCGAGTAGCTGATCACCTCCACTCCTCGGAGCTGGGGTGGTACTGCATTGTGAGGAAGTAGACGATCCCCTGGGTGAAAACGCCGTATATGCCTAAGTTGAACCGGATGTAGACTGGCAGGCTCGGCCTCCGCGGCTCCGCCTCCAGCGCGGCCGCCCGTCGTCGCCGAGGGTGAACATGTGGGAGTCCTGCTCGACGCGCCTGCACCTTGCGCTCGCCTGTGCTCCGCCGAGCGTGTAGCAGACCCCCGTATAGCGCAGTGGTAGTAGCCGCCTGGATGTTTATCAAGGTCATCGGAGGGTAGGGTGGAGAAGGCGCGGGTCTCGGGGTTGATCACGCGGACGATGCCGTTCTTGGCCCGGAAGAGGTACAGCGGGCTGGGGCTCGCGGGCGGCGCGCCGACGTCCTCCGCCGGGACGTCGATCCACTAGACAACGTCGCCGGACGATAGGTTCACCATGTCAACACGGTTGCCGTCGATGGCGAGGGCTAGGACGAGGCCAGGGCGCCTTGAAGCGTACGCCTTGACGAAGGACGGGTCGGAGAGGAGGAAGCGCCAGGACCGGCAGACGGCGCGGCATCGGCATATCGCCCCGGCCGGGACACGCAGCAGGACCTCCCACACCACGTCCTGCGGCAGCTCGGTGCTTGTGCCAGCGTCGGCTTGCAAGCGCTTGCTAGGTGGTTCCATCGATCCGCCCGTCGCAAGTTTCCATGAGTTGCGCTGCTTGCATGCCGTGTCGTGTGCTTATGTAGGTTAAATATACACGTATAGTTCGATTCAGACTGGAAGCGTCGAGAAGCAACTTCAGAATACGCACTGCATCAGGAGCAGCCTTCAGGCGGCCTTTTCACGTGTGCAGAGTAGGGCACGGAGATAGATTGGCAGTATGATCGCTACTTAATTACTGGAGTACAACGTTAGGCACTGATACTACTTAATTCCTTTTTTCGAGGATAAAAGTGTTTTATTTCAGAATTATAGAGTTACAGTCAAGAGGCAAGAAATCCTCAGCACATGAAGGTCGTTCACAGCTGTCCTATGGCTGTATCTCGCCAAACAATTTGCTACTCCATTCCGAGTACGATGAGGCTTTTATGGAATAAACACACGATTTTCTCTCAGGGACTTGATCTGCAAAGCTAGATTACCATACAAAGGGCAAACAAGTGAATCATCTCTGAAGATCGATAGGGCAATCGAGAATTTGACTGCACAATAATTGAAAGCTCAGTGTGTTGCATGGCCAAAGGCATGCCCTGCATCAACACATGTATCTCTGCCTCCAGTGCGTCATTACAGTGGAACAGGAATCTATAAGCAGCAAAGATGATCGTCCCATCATGGTATCGTAGTATCATATCAGCTACCGCCGTACCATCACTCTTCGAGAATGCCCCATCTACTGACAGTGCAACCTGGTCCCTTGGAGGTGGGATTCAGGACAAGCAACTTGTTGAGTTCGTCGGTTTTGGCCTTTCAGCTTCCAACACTAGCGACATTTTACCCTTCGGTATCAAGTAATTGCCAATAGCTACACAGAAACTCTACGGAAATTTCCAGATGAGGTATTTCCTTACCATGCATAGCATCATTCCATAATTGCCATATACGCCAAACTACCAAAATTATGGTGCTCCTTGTGTCAGCCCTCAAGGATGTAAAGCATCCAGTCCTTACCAGCCTCACACAGGATCTCCTTGACCGGCATCGGCCACATAAGGCGCATATGATTCCAATGGATCATTCTCTCGCCATGTTCTTCTATTACTTCTTCAGGTTGACGCCCTCCTTTGCTCTTCTTTATTCCTTTTTGGCCGTTTCATGGCGGCTGCTGATTTACATTGTCCTTGTGATGTTGTTTGCATCTGCACTTTCTTCACCTCGGCTGGTTGAAGCTGTGTCAGCCTCTCTGCCGTTGCTCCACCCGTGGATCTAGAGGTATACCCATTTTCTATTCTAATGTGCTTCGGGTCATGAATGATTTCTAAGTGTCTGCTTTTTTCTGTAGGTAACTATTTATTCATGTGTTGCTTGGGGGATACGGTTTTTCCCGAATATAAAATTATAGATTATGGTGTCCTATGACCAAGTTGATATTTGTTGGTGTATATATACACCTGCAGAGATCTGTTGGGTTCTTCATTGTGTTATGTGTTCTACATGACCATGATTTAATCTGTAGCGACGAAAAGCCACCATTGCTTTTACAATTATAAGAGGCGCTGCAAGATAGATGTACCATTCTCATATATGATTTGTGGATCGATAGTATTGTTGTAGATCAAAGGAAAGTAGATCAGTTGTATTTTTCTATTCAGTACTTCTCCTTGCAGGCAAAACAAAGGCACAATTAGTTGAATTATTGTGCTCGTTTTACCTAAAAGGAAAGTAGGTCGAAGACAGCATTTCATTACTGAAGAATAAGAGGGTGTTTGTTTCCAGGGACTTATTTGTTTAGGGACTTAAAAAAGTCCCTATAAGTCCCATCTAAACCAAACAGGAGGGACTTATAGGGACTTAAAGTGGGCATTTGGGACTTATAAAATAAGACTCTCAAGGAGAGTCTTATAGGAACTTATAGTTGTAATATGGTCTTATAGGGACTTATAAGGTCCAGAACCAAACAGGTAGGGACTTTTTAGGGACTTGAGACTTATAAGTTGGGACTAAAAAAAGTCCTAGGACTTATGAACCAAACATGGCCTAAAGTTGTGTATATACTAGCTATCTGATCAACGCTTCACTTCTTTTTACATAATCTGAATTGGTGATACTCGCTTAAGCTTATATGCTAATTGCTTGTGCACAATATGCCCATCCTGCTTACATACTATTTTTAGCACCGCAAAGGATGTCAGATGATACATATTTTGTCGTGTTATTTGCCTTGTGATGGGTGATAATATTAATGCTTCAATTCTTATGTGGATCAGAAGAAACGAAAACATGATATCTAGGGAAGGCAATGCAAAACAGTGTATGTTGGTTTTGTATTTTGAAGAACATGTCTTAGCCCTTTGATTGAAAATGTCAGATGTAGATGCGGTTCTGTGACCTACTACAAATACTTCATCCATATTCTCCTTACATAGAACTGCTTTCATTCACATGCGACCAGCTCTTTGCTTGGGATATTCTCCTCAATATTATCATAGTGTGTTCTTTTTCACATTCCTCTTTAAATGATCGTTGCTGTTTTTTTTACATTGTTTAGACTTGTGAAACTCTATATTCGTGTGCTAAACTCACTTGTACATATACCACTTTAGCTCTATCATCTTTCAAAATGATTAATCGTATCTTGTTACCTGCCGTTTTGCGGGCAACGCGCGCCAAGCCGCGCCACTTACCTAGTACTAAATTGAATAACGCGTGAAAATGCTGGTGATGGTGGTAGGGGTCGGCCTGACACGTACAATACCACCAATGGTCTAGAGGGAGGCTACCCAACTAGCTCTGGGTAGTAGTAGCTGGAAGATCTTGGACATGTAGTGTACAACTGCTCCAAACTTTTGTCCAAACTTTCGAGCAAAAGGCGCGCGCAGATGACTGCAGGTGCCTACCTGGCTTAACTTGTTGGTATCGGGCAGTACGTACTTCCTCCGTTTCTTTTTAGTCTGCATATAAATTTGAGTTAAAAGCACCCTAGATACCTCAACTTGCACAAAATGTGATGATTTAGTCCATAACTTGCAAAACTGCACTCCACCATACCCCAACTTGCACTGGATGTGACGATTTGGTCCTAGGCCTATCACAGCAAGACACTTGGCAGCCTGGTGGATGGACCGGTCGTCACGGCACATTTGCATGTACCCGCCTGTCGTTTTCGATAATCAACCCACAGGACAACATAATCTCAACCCCTGAGTTCATGTCTCCCTGCTCACCCCACGCTTCTGCCTGTCCCGGCCGCCGGAGTCAATGTGACGGCCGTGCTTGCGGCGTTACCCAACTTCTCCGACTTCGCGCGACTGGTAGCGTACTCCCCGGTGGCCGCGGAGTTGGCGTGGCGGTCGTCGCTGACGCTGTTGGCCTGCCCAATGCCAACCTGCCGCGCTCGCCCTCCACCTTCGCTGTGGCCGTCGGCCCAACTTGCTGCTCGCTTGCACCTCCGCCCCATTCACCCTATCCTTCCTGCTCAGCTCGATTATCCGTTCCTTGTTGACTCCCTCGCATCGTTGACTCTGTTAAACAATAGGCTTGTATATAACGTGACAGTTGTCACAGTGGGTATATTGTGTGCGTGTTGTTGTGTATATGGTGCGTATAGGCAGGTTGTTAGACTAGATGACCTTATCTATTGTGTAGCTTGGAGTAGAGGTCAAGACTACAAACAACCTACCGATCCCTGTAATCTATCTATATATATTAACACGCACGCGTCCCTGCCAAGGTGCATATGCTTAAACCCTTTCCTTCTTTCATGGTAATCAGAGCCTACCTCGAATTCATCCATGGCAAGCTCTTCGGCGAACTCCTTCCCCTCATCTCCGTTTGCACACACCACAACAGAGAAGCTTACGAGAGGGAACGAAGCGCTATGGCGCGCCACCGTGCTCTCGGCCATCCAAGGGGTGCATATGGCGTCCTTCCTCGACGTCGAGCAGGTGGTGCCCCCGATGGACATTGAGGTCACCAGCAGCGACGGTAAGAGCAAGTCCAAGGCTCCCAATCCAGAGTTCGGTGCGTGGTACGCGCGGGATCAGCGGGTGTTCTCCTACCTGCTGACCACGCTGCCTCGCGAGATGGCCATCCAGGTGGCGACGTGCCACACCGCAGCGGAGCTGTGGAACACGGTGCAGGGGATGCTGGCATCGCATACCCGTGCGCAGACCGTCAACGTCAGGATCGCGTTGGCAAACCTCCAGAAGGGCAACATGACTATCACCGAATACGTTGGTAAGGTCCGAACCCTTTGTGATGAACTAGCTGCTTCAGGGAAGAAGGTAGACAAGGAGGATGTCGTCTCTCACATCCTCGCGGGACTCGACGAGGAGTTCGACCCCGTGGTGTCTGCCATGTGCTCTAGGGTTGAGCCCGTCGGGGTTCCGGAGCTGTACTCGCAGCTCCTAAGCTTCGAGACTCGCATGAATCTTCGCGACGGGTCCTCCCAGTCATCAGGAAACGCGGCGACACGCGGGCGCGGCCGCGGCCGCGGCGGCGGTGACCGCGGTGACCGTGGACGCGACTTCAACAACAGGCAAGGTGGCGGCGGTGATCGTGGTCGCGACTTCTTCCCCAAGCCACCAAACCGTGGCAACCCTGGAGGCAACAACGGCAGCGGCAACCACAACAACAACGTTGCCAAACCAACGTGCCATATCTGCGGCAAGGTTGGTCACCCAGCGTGGAAGTGCTGGAAGCGTTACAACTCCTCCTATCAAGGGGGGGAGGAACGCTCTGCAAACATGGCGGCTCCTCAGTATGGCATCGACACCAACTGGTACTTGGACAGTGGTGCGACGAACCATACCACATGAGACCTAGAGAAGCTCACCATCCGGGATCGGTACATAGGAGATGATCAAATCCACACCGCGAGCGGATCAGGTATGACTATAGCACACATTGGTCAATCTCATATTTATACCCCCGAACGTAATCTTCTCCTCAAAAATGTCTTACATGTTCCTGAGGCTGACAAGAGTCTAATCTCTGCAAGCCGACTTGCTATTGACAACAATTCTTTCGTTGAAATTCACCCCTACTCTTTTCTTGTAAAGGATCGGGGAACGAGGAGGGTTCTGCTGCAAGGCAGGGGTAGGAGAGGCCTATACCCTGTCAAACACATGGGACAAGGCGCCAAGAAGCACGTGCTCAGTGCCATACCCTCCTCGGATAGATGGCACCGACGCCTAGGGCATCCTTCATCAACCATAGTTAGCAAAATAATTAGTGAAAATAAGCTCCCATGTGTCAAATCTTTCAATTCTGAAGTTATTTGTGATTCTTGTCAACTGGGCAAAAGCCATCAGTTACCCTATCCAAACTCAATAAGTGAATCAAAGTTCCCTTTGGAACTTATTTTTTCCGATGTATGGGGTCCAGCTGTTGAATCCATAGGCAGAAAAAAAATACTATGTGAGCTTTATAGATGATTTCAGTAAGTTCACATGGATATACCTCATCAAGCATAAGTCAGAAGTCTTTCAAAAATTTCATGACTTACAAAATCTTGTTGAGCGACAATTTGATCGCAAAATTCTTGCTCTCCAAACAGACTGGGGAGGGGAATATGTGAAGCTAAATTCCTTCTTTACAAAAGTTGGGATATCTCACCACGTCTCTTGCCCCCATGCACATCAGCAAAACGGGTCAGCAGAACGTAAACACCGGCATATAGTTGAGGTTGGTCTCTCCCTCCTAGCTCAAGCAAGCATGCCTCTTAAATTCTGGGACGAGGCTTTCATTGCTGCTACATACCTCATCAACAGATTACCAAGCAAAGTGATCAACTTTGAAACTCCTCTTGAAAAATTGTCTCATGAAAAGCCTAATTATTCTTCTCTTCGCATTTTTGGATGTGCTTGTTGGCCGAATTTACGTCCATATAATACCCACAAGCTTCAATTCCGCTCCAAACAATGTGTCTTCTTAGGCTACAGTAATTTGCACAAAGGTTTCAAGTGCTTAGACATCTCTTCTAGACGAGTTTACATCTCTAGGGATGTTGTGTTTGATGAAACAATGTTTCCTTTCTCCACTTTGCATCCCAATGCCGGTGCACGTTTACGCGCTGAAATTCTTCTTCTCTCTCCGGAGCTTTTGAATCCAACTGATCATGGGGGAGATAAATATGTTGATGATCATTTGGCTAAAAGTCATACACCTGATGCTAACGGAAACAGTGAAAAAAAAGCTGTTCAAAACTATGATTTTATGCAGAGTTCGGCTGGTGGTACAGGCGCTGGACACGAGGAGGATCCGACTAACACAACCCAGGGCGCGGATCTCGAGAGATTTGGCGCAGGTGGCGCAGGAGCAGACGCGGCGGATCCCGGGGTGGATTCCCCTGCACGCGTCGGGACAAACCGACCCAGCCAGTCCCTGCCTGGCACGTCACCAGGTGCTGCGGCGCGGTCAGGCGGGACGACCCCGCGCCTGTCGCCATCCGCCAGTTGGCACGAGCCGGTTGGGTCCCCACGGACGCATGATGGCGCGGACAGCCCGAGCCCCGTGCGGGCCCCTGATCGCACGGCTGTCGAGGATGATTCGTCCTCGCCAGTACGAGAAGGCAGCTCACCCTCTAGATCTTCTGCGGCTGCAGGATCGCATGTGGCTACTGAAGCCGGATCTACTGCTGCCGCTGGTGTGCCCAACACGAGTACGACTACACGCGTAACACGCTCGCAGCGAGGCATTGTCAAGCCGTTGGTACCCAAGGATGGCACGGCCAGGTACAATAAAAATTCTAAGTTTGCAAACTTCGCTTCTACCGGTGAACCAGAAAATGTGATAGAGGCTTTGAATGATAAGAGTTGGAAAAATGCTATGAATATTGAGTATGATGCTTTAGTGAAAAATCAGACGTGGCATCTAGTTCCACCTAAGTCAGGGAGGAATATTATCGATTGTAAGTGGGTGTATAAAATCAAGAAGAAAGCTGATGGTACAATAGACAGATACAAAGCTAGGTTGGTAGCTAAAGGTTTTAAACAACGATATGGTATTGATTATGAGGACACCTTCAGTCCAGTAGTGAAGGCTGCTACTATCAGGCTTGTTCTGTCTATTGCTGTTTCCAGGGATGGAGTCTTCGCCAATTGGATGTACAGAATGCGTTTTTGCATGGCGTTCTCGAGGAAGAGGTCTACATGCGGCAACCACCAGGTTTTGAGCACAGTTCTAAGCCACATCATGTATGCAGGCTGGACAAAGCTTTGTATGGTTTGAAGCAAGCACCAAGAGCGTGGTACTCTAAGCTGAGCTCAAAACTGCAACAACTTGGCTTTCGGCCATCAAAGGGAGACACTTCTTTGTTCTTCTTCAGAAAGGAAAGGTGACAATGTTTATGTTAATTTATGTCGATGACATAATTGTTGCTAGCTCCTCACAAGATGCCACCTCAGCTTTGTTAAGAAACTTGAAAAATGAGTTTGCACTTAAGGACTTGGGAGAGTTCCACTATTTTCTAGGCATTGAAGTTAAAAAGGTGCAAGATGGTATTTTGCTCACTCAAGAAAAGTATGCTTCTGATATATTAAAGCGTGTTGGAATGAAGGACTGTAAACCTTCCAGCACACCCATGTCCACCACTGAAAAATTATCTTTGCATGAAGGAAATTTGTTAAGTCCAGAAGAGGGAACTAGGTATCGAAGTATAGTTGGGGCACTTCAGTACCTAACACTGACAAGACCAGATATTTCATTCTCTGTTAATAAGGTTTGTCAGTTTTTACATGCACCCACTTCTGTGCACTGGACAGTTGTAAAAAGGATTTTAAGATACATACAAGGCAGCATTGGAACCGGTTTAAAATTATGTAAGTCTCCATCAACTGCAGTAAGTGCCTTCTCTGATGCAGACTGGGCTGGATGTCCCGATGACAGAAAATGCACGGGAGGTTTTGTTGTCTTTCTTGGTTCTAATCTTATATCCTGGCATGCAAAGAAACAGGCAACAGTCTCACGTTCCAGTACTGAAGCAGAATACAAGTCTTTGGCAAATGCAACAGCTGAGGTAATGTGGATTGAAACATTACTTGATGAGTTGGGCATTCCCAGATCACATGTGTCATGTTTGTGGTGTGATAATCTTGGTGCAACTTATCTGTCAGCAAATCCTGTGTTTCATGCAAGGACAAAGCATATAGAGATTGATTTTCACTTTGTTCGTGAAAGAGTTGCACAAAAATTGTTGGAGATAAAGTTTATTCCAACCGGAGATCAAGTTGCTGATGGTTTTACTAAACCACTTCAAGTTCGACAATTGCAAGCCTTCAAGAATAATCTAAACCTTGACATGTTGAGATTGAGGGAGGATGTTAAACAATAGGCTTGTATATAATGTGACAGTTGTCACGATGGGTATATTGTGTGCGTGTTGTTGTGTATATGGTGTGTATAGGCAGGTTGTTAGACTAAATGACCTTATCTATTGTGTAGCTTGGAGTAGAGGTCAAGACTAGAAACAACCTGTCGATCCCTGTAATCTATCTCTATATATTAACACGCACGCGTCCCTGCCAAGATGCATACGCTTAAACCCTTTCCTTCTTTCAGACTCGATATGGACAGTGCTCCCGCCGGCCGGCCATGAACAAACCTCGCCGTCGGCCAGCCGTAAACGAAACCCACGCCCGTTACCCGAAACCCACGCCGTGTTGGTGCGTGGTGCGCTTCGCTTCTAGGGAGATCTCCTCCGGCGCCGCGTAGGAGTTCACCTTGAAGTTGCACTAGATTAGCACCCTCGCCCTGCATCACATCGCACCACGTACATCACCTGCTACTGTTAGTGCTGGATAAATTCAGAGTCTAAGCTCTTGTTTTGACCAGAAAAACAGAAACGCCAGAATTCGAGAATTTGCTGCTAATTCATACGGTTGATCTGGTTTAAAGTTCATTGCAAAAGATTGAACCCACCTAAAAGTATAGATTGAACCCACCTAAAACTATCGTAGCAACATAGTGGCAGAGCAGGGGCAACAATGTTCAGATCATGCACGCATGCAGGTGTACTTTTTACGCTCTGGATTGTTACTCTGTCCTGTCAAAACAGTATGCCTAATGCCTGTTGGGTTCATATCAGGCATAACATTCTAGCGCCAATAAATGGTCAAAGCGACACCAACCACACACAGAGCACTCACTATCAGTGTTGAGCAAAACTCTAAAAGGAAAAAGAGAGTACAAATAGCTACTACTCCCTCCGTTCCAAAATAGATGACTCAACTTTGTACTAACTTAGTACAAAGTTGAGTCATCTATTTTGGAACGGAGGGAGTACGTATTAAGATATCTGGCACTAGCACTCTGCATTTAGTAGGATCAGTTAAAAGCATTCAGCCAAGAAATAGTTAAACGTGTACAATCGAAGGTTAAAAGTATGCTTAATGCCTCCTCAGTTCTTATCTTTCTTTTACGTTTTAGCCGAGTCTCCTCGGTCATATCAGAGATACGCTGCTAATGCGAACGTACGAGTTCAGACCAATGAAACTGCAGTTTTACCCTGAAGCTTATATATATACTAGCACATATGCCCGTGCGTTGTAGTGGGAGTTTTTTTTTGCGAAAAGCATCGGGAGAGGTAATTAATGTGTCCTATGGTCTCCGCAACGGTGGGGCGACAGAGCGAGGGGTTGCGGTGTTCTCACGTGTCATGTTTGGCCCGCGAGATCTTGATAGTGGTGGGGTTGGTCGGTGTGGTGGCCGCCACTCAACTCGTGCCTTTTTTCCTCTGGGTCCGCCTCCATGTCTAGGTTATGGTTGCCTCCTTATTTTGTGACTGCATGGTGACCTTCGGGACCTAGTTGCTTCGACCACTCTCTCATACGATGGCGTAATCGGATGAATTACTAATTCAGTGAATCTCATTTCATTGCCATAATCAGCGCATAACCAGGTAGTCAGTTTATTCTCTTTAATTATTTTAGGGCTTACTTGCCTACATTTTTTTAATCAGAGCCAAACCAGCATATCCTCTTTTATTCCTACAATTTCTTTTAATTATAGCCAACCAACATATTCTCCTTTATCGTCAAATGGCATGTGGGATGCACACAATTCATGTCTGGGTTAGGCCGCTGGCAGTTACCGAAATGACATGTGTTTGTAAGGCATGAATAAAAATCCAAAACAACCGCTGAGTTGAAGGATTACACTCATGACCTCAATATCTCGACCACGTGCTGATAGACATTTGAACAAAAAGCTCCTACTAAAAAATGGCAACACAAGTGTTTAAGAACATAATGTAGCGTAACATTCGAAACATTTTTTCATTTTTCTGATCATTTTTGAGCTTTTCAAAAATAAAGTAGTCATTATGAAATTTTGAATATTCTTCAACATGTGAACAATGCAAGCATTTTTTGTTGAAAATTTCATTAAATTTGGAAAAATACGAACAAAACATGAAATGGTTTTTTCGAAATTCACAATATTTTTTTAAAACATGAACCTCTTTTAAAGATTTTTTTTATTAAATTTTTGAACAATTTGCGAAAATGGAAACGTGTTGTGAAAATTGAAAATAAGTTTTTTAAACGTGTTTTTAAACAGAAACCAAACTTTAAATTTGTGAACATTACAATAAACATGAATATTTTTAAAATTTGTATGATTTTCAAAAATATAATTTATTTTGAAAATCTCAGATATTTTTGGAAATAGAAATTAAAAAAAGAAGGATAAAAAAAGCAAAAGAAAAATAGGAACGGAATAGAGAAAAAACAGGCTGATCCAATCTTTGGCGCCACTTGCGAAATTCTGACTATTTGCTGCCAATGCGGCAATGGCGGCAAATAAAGATTCTCATATGCATGTGCAGGAAACCAATGGGCTTGCTTTGATGGGCCGCAGCATGCGCGGCCTACGTACAAAATTCGGGGCAAAATTGTTTTTCTTTTCTAACAGATGGACGCACAAAAATTTAGTATCACCTTGGATTGAAAAAAGATTGTTCCGACGGCTCATTGAAAAAAGAAATTGTTCCGACGGCTGTGTCTAGGTGACAATTGGGGGAAAATGTGTTTCATGCATTTAAAATGTCATGGATTTCTAAATTTTAATTTTTTCAAAAATGTTCTTGACTTTTAAAAATATTCATGAATGGAATTTTTTTTAACAATTTAAAGAAACAAATTCACAAATCCAGAAAAATTTCTCAAATTTTAAAAAATTTCTCAAATTTTAAAAAATTTCTCAAATTCAAAATATGTCATGAATTCAAAAATGTTTGCAATTGGAAAAAAATTGAGAATAGTAAAAATGTTCGCGATTAGGGCTGGGCGTTCGGTTTATATAGTTATTACAGCTTAGTTTTTTCAAATTTCTGTTTTGGAGAAACAGAAACCGAAATATTCACACAAAATTGAGAAACCGAACCATATTAACCAAAATATATCGGTTCGATTCGTTCGGTTAACCGCAAAACCAAAATACATGCACCTATCAGTATACGTGTAATGGCTCGTGAGAGTGATTTGCACTGTATAGAATGAATAAAATAATCACAGGTGCCTTTTGTTTTTGAGAAACAATAATCACAAGAGTTAGCAACCTTAACATCAGTCATTGCTTAATTCGGAAAAGCAAACAAGGGAACATAATTAAGTGTAAAATCATATGGAACATGACATGTATTATATATGGAATAATATATGCGATTAAAATATTTCCGGTGCTCACTAATAATCCCTGAAAGCTTAACATTTTGGTGAAATAGTCAATGTGTATTATTCAACGATATATACTTTCATGTATGCTACATAATTAGGAAGAGCTCAGACGTAGGAGTCATTCAAAAAATCATACTTAAGATATTGGCTATGGAAAAGAGCCGTGGAAGATGGTGCCAGCCAGACTCGTCTTCATCCAATCTATGCTAAAATTCACCATTGTAGTCTACAATCGTCATTCTATAATCTTTTTTCTTCAATTAAATGGACTTTTTTCCAATGGAGCCTCTCTTTTGTTGCTAGTAGTTAGGGTCTTAGATTAAAAGTCGGTGGCCTCTTTCCGGCAAAAAAAGTCAGTGGCCTCCGCTACCAATTGATTATCCCGCCGATGATCCATGTCAAAAGGAAAAATAAACAGTCCAAAATGCTCGTGAGCAATACTATATGGAGAAATACCTCCGGCCAAGGAGATCCAATACTTGTGTCTTTCTCCTTAAGCGTTGGAGTCATTCTGAAGTAGTTGGAGCGTACCGGTGTATGCCCATGTTCTGATGTATCTCCGAGGCATCGAAGAGTTTCCTTGAGCTAGCTTTGCGATGTTTGCTGGAGCCTGGTGGCCACAATCGCATGAGGTTAATTAATTATGTAGTCTTGTTCGATCTAGACATCCTTTTGACGAATCAAGGTGAATATTCGGGAGATCTCCTTTAAACATCTAAAGGTAAGAGATAGATTGTGTGTAGAAACTCGTTCAATTTAAAGGTTTCGTAAGCTTCTAGGACTGCACACACGGGAAAAAAACTCGATAATATCTTATTCTATCACAATCATAGATGTCAGATCCTATGATTTACTTTAGATGTTTTCTCCCGGATTAACGTGAAGGCTCGTTTGGTGCTTCCAATTAGTAAATATAAGATATAAGATTTCTTTAGTCGATATGAAATGTGACCTGGATCTCGCGAATATATCGAGTCTAGCCAACAATGACACTACGACTTTGATTTGATTGATTCTTAACAAATTAGTAATTTTTTAGATTTTTGAGGGCCGTTCTCTCTGTATAAGAAATCACTATCACATACGCCTGTGCATTGCAACGGGAGAGATAATTTAAAACTAGACATTTTTTAAAACATGAACCTTTTATAAAATCATGAATATTTTTTGACTTTGTGATTTTTTTTAAAACAGGAACATGTTTTAAACATTCTGAACAACTTTAGAAAATATGCTTTTGAAACCCGAACATTATTTTCAATTTGTTAACATTTCAGTAAAACAGGATTTTTTATTGAATCTTGAACATTTTTAAAATGTAACTGTTTTTTTAAATGTCAGACTAATTTGGAAAATACTATCATTTTATGAATTTTGAATAACTTTTGGAATGATAAAAATACAACAAATGCCAAAACAATAGTTTAAAACAGTATTGTTTCAAATTCTGAAATTATTTCGTAAATTTGACCAAAATTGGAATTCTGGATTTGAATTTATGAAAAAATAAAAAAGTAAAATAAATTTCCAAAGGTAAAATCAAAAAATAAACAGGAAAGAAAAAGGAAAATAAAAACTACAGAAAAAAAGAAAACGTGCCTGCCCAGTCTTGGCTGTCATGTGCGAAGTCCTGACTATACGACACACGATGCAGTAAATAAGATTTTCCCTACTACGTGGGCAGTAAATTAAGTGGGCTGGCTTTGTTGGGCCAAAGCGTGTGTGGCCCATATACAAAATTCTGGACAAACCATTAATCTTTTCAAACAGACGGACGCACAAAAAATTAGTACCACCTTGAATAAAAGGAAAATCTTTTCGACGGTGAACGGTTGAAAAAAATCGGAGAAACGCACCTTGCTTTATTTTGCCGACAACACATAAATGTTTCAGTATATATTGATCCTGTAGTGAGCTGAAATGCTTTTTTTTACCGACGATACATAAATGCATATTTTTACACTCACGCCGTTGGATTCTTATGATATATTAGAGTGAGGCTCCCCTATTTATTTCATATTTTTATATAATTTTTAAACCGTTAAATATTTAGCAAGCCTTAACTAGTTTTGTGGCAAGCTATGATAGACACACCATACCCTATTGTAAAGTTTGACTAACTTTATATTAAAAAATATCAACATTCATAATATGAAATCAATATTATCAGATGCGTCATAAAATGTATTTTCATAATATATAATTTTAGTATTGTAGATGTTTATAGTTTTTTGTTATAAATTTGGTCAAATTTTGTGTAGTTTGACTTTGACCAAATTTTATGCGCGGAGTAAAAAGAAACGAAGGAAGTACTGATCACACATGATGCATGCTAGCCGTGCCCACCAAATAGTCGACCCAAATAGTCGACGCATGTAAGACATGCCCTAATAGTCAACTAATCACTGGTAAGCTAATAATTAGTCCAAGCTCATCCAAACAGGACCTTATGTACAAGAAATAGGAAACTCCATGAGAGAAGAAAGCGGGTCATGTATTAACAGTGAAGACCTAACTACTACTACCTCCGTCCGGGTTTATTGGTCACCATTGTATTTCGTGCAAAATTTTGACTATAGATTAAACTAACAAAATGTTCATGCATGTCACCAAACATTATATTTTTGAAAACTATGTTCAAATACAAATCTAATGAGATAATTTTTCTTGACATGCATTAACATTTTGTTAGTTAAATCTTTAGTCAAAATTTGGCACAAACTACAAAAGGGACCTATAAACCAGGACGGAGGTAGTATATGAGTAGGTTGAGAGCCCGATTGCAAAGATCCATACAACCAGCTGTAGGCTATATTCTTAGCCTTGGTTTGATGGAGGATGAGAAAATGAAACTGAAACATACACATACAGCAATATTATTTTTTAATGCAGCAGTGTGATTCGATACTCATGCAGTGGAAACAAGTGTATTAGTGGATAAGCGAGGTAGGTTAGTACCAATGCAACTTGGTGTCATGTTAACTTAGTCAGGCGTATTAAGCTATGTTAGTCTGTCTTTTAGTCCACATCCAAAGAGGTTCTGGTCATCAAATGCTAACAATATATAACGTGGTTGATGTGAAAGCTTGGTTGTAAATAAAACAATGAATATAAACATGTTTACGGACTCTTGTGCTTCTGTCGGAAAATACTAGGAGAATAGGATTGGAGAATCCTATATTCATGCTTTTATTTTATGGTGGAACAAACTAGGCATGTGATATATATATTGTCGGACTTCTCACTCGATCGTCCACCAAACTGCTCGCTCATTCTTTTCTTCAATGTTCAAAAACTTCCCAAAAAACAACCAATGGCTTCTTTAGAAAAGAATCTCTCTGCAATAGTGCTCCTAGTTGTCATCGTGGCCGCCGGTATGTATGTGCACATGTATGAACAGTGAAAGTATAAGTGTATTGTCCGTAACTCTCCTAGCATCTTAAAAAAGTCATGTTGGCGTTAAATTGGCCGGTTCATGGTACTTATATTAATATGTTGTTTTGATTAATCTTTCGGCTAATTATAACCATGTTCTTGCATCGCATGTGCTAGTATGTTCAATGCCCTGCATGCAAGCAGTCGACGTTCATCGGATACTCTTTGCACACACACCTTTAAGCAGCAATTATACCACTGAATCGCATGTTGCTGGTGCTAGCACTCCAATCCAGTCATGATGCAATGATCCTCCCAGCATGGCGCGTGTATCTTAAATATAGATTATCCGTTCTTGGCTCTTATGTAATACTCCCTCCATTTCACAATATAGCGCGCTCGTGTTTTCTGAGATCTAAGTTTGACCGTAAATTTAACCAACGAGACCGACTACGACGGGAGCAAAAATTATATCACTGAATTTGTATTACCTCAAGAAGCGCGGGCGCACAACATTGTGGAACAAAGGGAGTAATACACATATAACATTTTTTTAATAAACAAGAGGGGTTACCACCCCTGATAGTTAAATATATATTGAATAATAAAAGAAGAGAGAAAGGAAGAAAGAAGATCATAAGGATCGATTACAAAAAGGCAGCTAGCCATTGCTCAATTAGAAAGAAAGTAACCTTTCTTTTCTCTATCTATGGGCAACCAAGGGATTTTTTGCTTGAAAAATGCTCGACAGACGTGCCAAGTTAGCTTAAAATCCATTCACTACTTGTGTTTGCCTAGTGGACTTTTGTCGAGCACGCGCGCACACACACACACCAATGCATACACCTATTCGATTTGTTGCACCAACATGTCAAGTGGATTTTTGATTATGAAAGCAAAAATGATCTAGATATGATGTTCGGAGCCATAAATAAATCTGAACCTGCCAGTGAGAGTAAATAATATTCATAACTTCAAACCATAAAATGATGGGACAGATCCTATATGGCTTGAGGCTTCGATGTGATACAAATTTTAGGAGCAGAACCGTACAATGATGTTAGTATCACTGTATCATGTAGTAACTATTGGATGCCCTCCCAAGCAGAACCACTAAGTTAAACATGTCAACATTGAACTTTTAGTCACTCTTATAGGACTATTTACATCATATGGTTTCATGCAATGTAATACATTGTTTGGCTAAACTTAAGGTTATTTATATCCACGTCTGGACCTCCCATTCCCGGCGTCCGAGTGGTTGATTGCTTCTGTTAGTTTGATCTCACTATTAGTTAACATGACGTCCAGTGACACGAAGTTGTTGGGACAGTCGCTTCCACATGACATTATCTATGGCGGTAGATGGTGATGTGAGAAACATCATCCAGAGAACCAGTAAAAAAAACATGTTTCATATGATCCAATATATTTCTGATAGTAAATATATATACAAGTAAAAAGCGAGTATGTCTTATTTATACTTGAATCGTGTCACCGTGTAATATAGATATCCTGGTTGGTAATTGATTTGTAGACTTGTTGCTGCTCACACCAGTCACTAATTCACTGGTAGATATATATCACACTGCTCCTGTTAGTCTCAGTTTCACTTAAATGATTGTGGAAAATAGAAAAAATCATTTATATCAACAACACAGATAAAAATGTCCATCAAACATTTATTGGGAACAACATATGATCATTTATTCGCAACATTTAGATTACATGTGCCAATTGATAATACTAGATAATAGATCTTTCGAGCCGGCCCATCACTGCCAAGTGTCCCAAAGCCATCAGTGAGCAAGATTCACTGTTGGGTCTTAGGCTGGTCATAATGGGAGTATAATAAGCGGTATCATGCATGCCAACTAGACTTTTGGACAATGTGGCACACAATTAAATGGGAAAAGAGAGAATGTGGGATCATATCATGATACCGTATCATATTAAATATTGTACTACTTTATGTCATGCATGGTAATTATTAAGGTAAACTAACATACTAACTTATGATACTATGCATTACGGAAGTAGTATCGATCATACACTACTATCATATGCATGGTACGAGTAAATGATACTCCCCGTTACGACGAGCCTTAAGCCTCGTATCCTGACAATTTTTGGATCCTTATGACCTGGCAGTTCCTTACTGGTAGTGATGCCACGTATTACTGTTGGCTAAATCCAAGAGCCCACAGTGACGTTTCACTGCCGGGTGGAGACACACGGACTTAGATCCAGTGCCTTGACAGAGCCCGGGCACCGATGAACAGTGTGGCGCCTTCACTGCCTGCACCAATTTTCCTTCTACAAAAGAATGCAAGGATCCGGCCCCTCCACCACCTTTTCCTTTGGCTCGGCAGTAGGTGACACCACAATGTTGGCCTCCAGCAGTGTGGGATCCTCACGATCCAGCTCACAATGACTCAGCTTGCTTACGACCGGCTTCCAACTCCACGACACGCCCATCGTAATTCAAATTTGTCTCCACTAGCAACCTTTGGGGCGTTGGCGGTGGGCCAGCTAGCGTCTGACACCATGTCCAGTGCAGGCCCAGCTTTGCCACCAGTCGGCCAGCTTCAGTTGGAAAACACTAGGTGATATGATCATATGTTTATGGTTCTAAGGTGGAACACACTAGGCATGTGATGTATATATATATCCTGTCGGACTTCTTCTCACTCCATCGTCCACCAACCTGCTTGGTCATTCTTTTCTTCAACATAAATTTTTTTCAAAATAATAATAATAACCAATGGCGCCTTTAGGAAAGAATATCTCTGGAGTCCTAATTATCATGGTAGCCGTCGATATGTATGTGCACATGTATGAACTTTTGTAAGTATAAATCTCTCCTAACAGCTAAAGTTTTGGCATTGAATTGGCTGGTGTATGCAACTTAATATGTTGTTTTGATTAATATTTTTCAAAAGATGTTGTTTTGATTAATCTTTCGGCTAACTAACCACGTTCTTGCATGTGCTAGTATGTCCAGTGTGTTCAATGGCATTTGCATGCAACCCGCCGACCGGATGCCGGCACCCGAGCGGCAATTATAGAGGACCGTGCCTTTGGTTAAGCGACGGTTGCAATCAGACATGCCAAGATGAAAGTTTCCAGAACAAGTGGGGCGAGTGTGACTGCGACTTTAAATGCTACTGCTATACATGTTAGTCTAAGATTGTTGTTGTTGCTAGTGCTCCGATACAACCATGAGAGCAAGTACAATAAGCTTATGTAAGTAGGCTATAAGAGTTAAAATATTATTTTTCTGATGACATGGAGGAGAGAGAGAAGAGGAGCCGGCTACAGAATAAGAGATAGTTGCAACACGTGCTCCTAGGTACTATCTAAGAGTGGGAAGTGGGCCATGTATTAATAAAGTAGCACAACTTTATGCCTAACTATTGTACTTACCGGCTATAAACTTGGCTGTAGATGACATGACAACGTCATATAGCCATCAGCTGGCTGTACTATTAACCATGCTCTGATGCAATGATCCCAGCCTGCCGTTTCTTAAAAATAAATTACCCCTTACTGTTCCCGGCTCTTATGTACTCCTCCTTCCTTGAAAAAGTGTACTTCCAACTTTGTTCGAGGGTCAAATTATCTTAAAGTTTGACCGAGTTTGTGCAAAAATATATCAATTTTTTATACCAAATAGGTAGATAGTGAAAATATATTTTATCATGAATCTAATGGTACTAATTTGATGGCATAAACGTTGTTGTATTATTGTAAAAATATGGTCAAACATAAAAACGTTTGACTTTCAAACAAAGTTGGAAGTGCACTCTTTCAAGGACGGAGAGAGTAATAATACACACTCTTCATACTAAAAAATAAAGTTGTTTTAGGGTGAGATTCCTTTCAGATATGAAGGTGTTTTACTTGCACAAACCATATTTTGGACGAGGTTACCCCTGCCCGATCGTTTCGTATCCTGTTAGCTGTCAGCAAGTCCCAATGTAACATTAATCATGCCTCATGCCGTATTGATAGAGAGAGTCCCTCGTGCTGCGCATGGAGGCCAGGAAGCGACGCATGGATGCCGTCGCACCGTCGGGCATCATGGCGAAGTCCGTCGAGCCAGACTCCATCGCGCCATAGATCGTCGTCTCGCCAAACCCATCGCTGGAGTCCGTCGAGGCATACTCCTTCATGCCATAGATCGTCGTCTCACCAAACCCATTGACTTCCTCCTCACCGGTGTTCATCCGTCTCATTTGTGCTACAACTACAGCACAAGCGCAGGGTTGCCGATGCAGATACATGCATAGCCTACATAACCTGGAAAGCTAAGTCGCTAGAGAAGATCCTGGCATGTGGCAAGCTAAGTCGCTGAATCAGAGTAAGATTTGTTTGATCAAGATTAACAGGATGTTTGGTTCGGATGATTATAAGGTAACTTATTTACTGAGGGTAATAGATGCCGTTGGATAGTGTTTGTTCTAAGCCTCGTGTAATTGGGTCACGCGGTAACGGATACCCGACTTCACAAAAGCGACAACGCTCGAACCGCAACGCTTTCAATCATGCCTGCACATAACAATCTTGTCGCATAGATGATCTCAGGATCATCTTGCATAAGATTTGAACCACAACTGACATGAATTAGAGCAAGCACACCTTCAGTAATAAATATGTCAAACATAGTAGTATTCACTACAAGAAATATGTCAACTAGTGACCTTCTGTGAGTGACCCTGAAAAAATCGGTCATAGATCTATGACCATTTGAGACCAATTGGTCAAAAGCTGGTCGGGGGCTCCAAACCCTAAACTATAACGATCATTTTGGTCGGAAAGGTCGTAATTTCCTTACACGAAATGGTCATAAAGCATATAGCACTGGTCCGTTGCCTTATTTCTAGCTGATCATGACCAATATAGATGGTCATAACCTTGTAAATTGTGGTGGGTTGCTATGACTAGGCGCCACCTCATCAGTTTTGCCTATGTGTCATGTCCATGTGTCAGTTTTTGCCCTAGGTTGTGAAGCAACCTATATTTCTGTCATTCCCAAAATTCTCAAACAAATCTCTTAAATTCTTTGGGTCATATCTTTGTCAAATATGTAAAAAACCTTCCTTGCCTAGTTCAAAAATAATTCAACAATATTCATTTTCCTATTCTGTTCAAAAAATACTTTGTGAAGGAAGTGCTATTTATATATTCTTGATTGCCCTCAAAAGTTTTGGGCACTATTTCCTATCCAAATCATTGCCTCATGACAAAATTCAGCTCCATTTGCCCAGTAAATCTTCCTCGGCAAATTTCCAAAGTTTTTGTCCACCTAGAACCTTTGTGAAAGAAGTACTAGCTATGCATATCCTAATGAGTTGAATTTTTGCCACATACTCTATATGCCTATATAACTTACCTACACCAAATTTGAGCTCAGTTCATTTAGCCAATTTCTCTTACTAATTTTCTAAAGTTTCTGTCCAGAGAAGAGCATTGTGAAGGAATGCTATTTATATATTCTTGGTTGCCCTAAAAAAATTTCGGCACTCTTTCCTATCCAAATCATTGCCTCATGACAAAATTCAGCTCCATTTGCCCAGTAAATCTTCCTCGGAGAATTTCCAAAGTTTTTGTCCACCTAGAACCTTTGTGAAAGAAGTACTAGCTATGCATATCCTAATGAGTTGAATTTTTGCCACATATTCTATATACCTATGTAATTTACCTACACCAAATTTGAGCTCATTTCATTTAGCCAATTTCTCTCACTAATTTTCTGAGCTTTCTTTACAGAGAAGAGCATTGTGAAGGAAGTACCACTTTGCATGCCCAAATGGTATCCATTTTCTACATTGCTTTCCTATGCCCAAATAACCATCCTCCACCAAATTTCAGCTTAATTCATTCATTATTTTGAGCCCAACTTCAACATTCGTATTTATGTCCAGTATGATACTTTGCAAAGCAAGTACCACCTAGGATCCTCCTTTTGAGCTGAAAATTTGTGAAGACAGTCTTCTTAGAGCATCTCCAACAGTCGCCCCAAACGACGCGCGCGCGCGGTAAACGCAGCTTTTAGCGCGCGCAGGGCGGTTTGCCGCGCTCCAGCGGCCGCGGGAAACAAGCGCGCGAGGGAACCGTTTGCGCGCGCGCGCGAAAAGGTGCCAGCTCACGCGCAAGATTTGGCGCGCCGCTTCGCGCGCGCCTATAAAAGCTGCGCATGCCACGCGCCTTCTCCACACACATCTCTTCCCCTCTCCCTCTCCCTCTCTGCCACGCGCCGCTCCAGCGCCCCGCCACCGCCGCGTCGCCATGCCGCCGCGCCGCCGAGGAGCGTCCGGCTACCACGGCGTCTGCCTGCGACCCAACGGCAGCTACACCGCGGAGATACGCTCCGGCGAACTCCGGCTCGCCCTCGGCACGTACGGGATGGTGCGACAGGCCTCCCGCGCGTACGACGCGGCGGCGTGGCGCCTAGGTCGGCCGCGCGGCCAGATGAACTTCGAAGATGTGTACACGCTCGAGCAAGCGCTCAACCTCGCCCCTCTGCCTCGTCTGAACACAGCGGAAGACCGTGCGGAGCACGCCGAGCGGCAACGTCGCCTCCTCGTCGCCCAGGAGGACGAGAAGGTCATGGCGGACTGGCGCCAGTGCCACCCGGAGGACGTCGCCTACGAGCAAGCCTACTGGGCAAGGCGCCGCGAGGAGGACACGCAAAGGCGCCGCACGTCGCGGTTGGACAGGCGTCGGCGGAAGGCGTTGGCGAATGCACAGTCCGACCTCGTTGCAGCAGGTGGGTGGTCGTTCTTCACGCCGAACGATGAGCGGTGGCTGGACATCTGGCTATCTACCTCGGACGACACCGCCGAGGATGATAGTGGTGATGATGATAGCGACTTAGAGTAGTTTTTTTTGTTAATGCAATCTATGTTTATCGTTTGTCGTTTTTATTTTATGCAATCTATGTTTCGGATGTAAAATACTTTTGTATCGTTTAATCTATGCAATCTATCTAGTTTTTATTAAATTTCAACTTTTAAAAATGCATACATTTCTAGTCGCGCGTGCTGCACTTTAGCGCGCTGCTAGAGCGGCGCGCGCGCGCTGCATTTCAGCGCGGCTGCTGGAGCCAGCGCAGGCGGGCGCGCAAAACCAGCCGCAGCGCGCGTGCTAACAGGTTTTTTGCGCGCGGCGCTTTAGCGCGGCTGTTGGAGATGCTCTTAGTAACTGATCATCCTCAGGCCAAACAAACGCCCATTAGCCATGTGCATTTCCCATACCGCTAATCAAACACTTGGCTGCTAATTCATGTTTGAGCATAGATCGGTCTCCTCATAAGAATCTTATGTTGTAATTTTCTTCCTAGCACCTACCCGGGGAGTGTCCAACCCACTAGACATGCATAGGCCTCCCAGAACGCATGGCAACGCAACGGTCACGCGGTGACCACACGGCGGGCATGCGAGTTTATGCGCTCTAGAGTTGGGGCTCTCGGCCACCGTCCAAACCTCGACGTATCGCCACCAAACCATGTATTTATGATTAAATAGGTACCTAGAAATGATTTTTGGAAAAATAAAGAGTAAACTACGAGGCAGCTATAGTTCAAATTTAACCCGCTTCCTACTGAATTGGCGAAAATTTGTCTTTTTCATGAGAGGTGGATCAAATCTTTTGACACCCAACCATTTGCTCATTTGTGCATTAAATATGGCCTAATATTTTAGAAAATTGATTTGGTCCAATTTTTCAACAAATATATGGTAGGTCCTTCACAAAAAAAACCTCATTTTGGGCTCTCGAAAAATGGAAAATGATTTTTTCATTCAAAGAAAATGAAAACTTTCTTAGGCAACATTGTTTGCCATTCCAATATGCACCCTTGTGCATGATACGAGTTCATTTTAACAAACTATGTCATGAATGTGGCCATAAGATTGATCATTTGGCTTGAATGCCATTGATCTCCACCCATGATAACTCGTTTCTGAGAACACTTTTTTAAAAGAATTATCGTATTACAAGTTTATAATTTTTCCTGGTAACTTGGCCACATATAATGACACAATGCGAAGGTTTTGCAGTTTTTTGATTTTTTTTTGAATTTTTTATGCCCGTTTCAAAATGCGGTCAAAACGGCGGGAATGACCATTCCTAGATAGTGGTTGAATCTTGGATTTTTTGGTGTTTCTCTGATTAAATAGATACTCATGTACCTACAATGATTTTTGGAAAAAAAAATAAAGAGCGAACTATGAGACAGCTGTAGTTCAAATTTGACCCGCTTCCTACTGAATCGACAGAAGTTTGTCTTTTTCACCAGAGGTGGATCAAATCTTTTGACACCCAACCATTTGGTCATTTGTGCATTGAATATGGTCTAATATTTTAGAAAATTTATTTGGTCCAATTTTGCAACAAATATATGGTAGGTCCTTCACCAGAAAACATCATTTTGGGCTCTCGAAAAATGGAGAATGATTTTTTCGTTCAAAGAAAATGAAAACTTCCTTAGGCAATATTGTTTTCCATTCCAATATGCACCCTTGTGCACGATATGAGATCATTTTAACAAACTATGTCATGAATGTGGCCATAAGATTGATCATTTGGCTTGAAAGCCATGATTCTTCACACATGATAACTCATTTGTGAGAACACTTTTTTAAAATAATTACCGTATTACTATTATATTATTTTAATGGTAACTTGGCCACATATAATGACACTGTGCGAAGGTTTTCCATTTTTTTGATTTTTTTTGAATTTTTTTATGCCCGTTTCAAAATGCGATCAAAACGGCGGGCATGACCGTTCTTAGCTAGTGGTTGGATCTTGGAAAACTTTTGGTGTTTCTCTGACTAAATATATACTTATGTACCTAGAAATAATTTTTGGGAAAAATAAAGAGCAAACTATGATGCAGCTGCAATTCAAATTTGACCCGTTTCCTACTGAATTGGCGGAAATTTGTCTTTGTCACCAGAGGTGGATCAAAACTTTTGACACCCAACCATTTGGTCAATTATGCATTAAATATGGCCTAGTATTTTAGGAAATTGATTTGGTCCAATTTTGCAACAAATATATGGTAGGTCCTTCACAAAAAAACTCATTTTGGGCACTCGAAAAATGGAAAATTGATTTGTCGTCCAAAGAAAAAGAAACTTCCTTGGGCAACATTGTTTGCCATTCCAAGATTCACCCTTGTGCACAGTATTAGGTTATATAATTCCACAATGCGAAGGTTTTCAGTTTTTATTTTATTTCCTATGCCTGTTTCAAAACACGGCCAAAACGGCATGCATGACCGTTCATAGCTAGGGTTTGAATCTTGGAAAACTTTTGGTGTATCTCTGATTAAATAGATACTTTTGTACCTAAAAATGTTTTTTGCAAAAAGTAAAGAGAAAACTATGTGATGGTTGTAGTTCAAATTTGACCCGTTTTCTACTAAATCAACAGAACTTTGTCAATTTGATGGGAGACCGATGAAAAGTTTTTAACACACAATCATCTGGTTATTGGACATAAATATGGTCTAATATTGTTGAAAAATGAAATGTTGCCATTTTGTAATAAATATTGTTGGGGAACGTAGCAATAATTCAAAATTTTCTACGCATCACCAAGATCAATCTATGGAGATTCTAGCAATAAGAGAGGGAGAGGATGAGTGTATCTTCATACCCTTGAAGATCGCAATACGGGAGCGTTGCAAGAATGTGGATGAAGGAGTCGTACTCATAGCGATTCAGATCGCGGTTGATTCTGATCTAAGCACCGAACAACGGCCCCTCCGCATTCAACACACGTACAGCCCGGGGGCGTCTCCTCCTTCTTGATCCAGCAAGGGGATAGGAGAAGTTGAGGGAGAACTCCGACAGCACGACGGGGTGGTGGTGATGGAGCTCGTCGTTCTCCGGTAGGGCTTCGCCAAGCACTACGGAGGAAGAGGAGGTGTTGGAGGAGGGGGGGGGCTGCGCCAGGGGAAGGGTGTGGCTGCCCTCCCACCCCTCACTATATATAGGGGGAAGGGGAGAGGGGGCCGGCCCCTCAAGATGGATCTAGAGGAGGGGCGGCAGCCAGGGGAAACCCTAGATGGGTTTGGGCGCCCCCACCCCCTAGGAAACTTGCCCCCCAAGCTGGGAGGGGAGGCTGCCCTAGGGGTGGCGCCCCTACCTAGCAAGAGCAAGAAAAAATGAGCATTTCTTATTAGAACCGTTCTTTGTGGCAGAAGGTTTTACTGGTTCTCTAGGAAAGTATGTTGCTCTTGTGGAAACTATTAGGGGATTTCAACTAATCCTTTCCGGAGAATTAGACGGCCTACCTGAACAGGCTTTTTATTTGGAGATTTCTTGGAAAAATACCAGCCCCTTTCGGTTCATAATGAGACAGGAGTAATTCTATTTTGATTCTATAGATTATTTCGCTTAGTACTATTAGTTACCGATCCCGGCTCTATGAGTTCTTTCTTCCGTGATGAACTGTCGGCACCAGTCCTACATTTTTTTCTTTGTGGACCAAGGAGAAAGGGGGCTCAGCGGGAAGAGGATTGTACCATGAGAGAAGCACAGAGGTCAACCCGCTTCAAATATGGAACATGGATTCTGGCAATGCAACGGAGTTGGGTCCTCATATCGATCCGAATGAATCAGTCTTTCTGGGTGGGAGGGGCACTCAGCCCCTTAGTGGGCTTATGTTCCCCTCCCCTTGGCCCATAAGGCCCCCCAACACTTGCCGGGGCCTCCGAAACCCCTTTTGGACACACTGGTCATCACCTGGTACCCCCGGAACAATTACGGACTCCAATACCCTTCGTCCAATATACCGATCTTCACCTCCGGACCATTCCGGAGCTCCTCGTCACGTCCAAGATATCATCCGGGACTCCGAACAACCTTAAGTAACCACATGCTATTTCCCATAACAACTCTAGCGTCACCGAACCTTAAGTGTGTAGACCCTACGGGTTCGGGAACCATGCAGACATGACCGAGACATCTCTCCGGCCAATAACCAACAGCGGGATCTGGATACCCATGTTGGCTCCCACATGTTCCACGATGATCTCATCGGATGAACCACAATGTCGAGGATTCAAGCAATCCCGTATACAATTCCCTTTGTCAATCGGTACGTTACTTGCCCGAGATTCGATCGTCGGTATTCCAATACCTCGTTCAATCTCGTTACCGGCAAGTCACTTTACTCATTCCGTAATGCATGATCCCGTGATTAACTACTTAGTCACATTGAGCTCATTATGTTGATGCATTACCGAGTGGGCCCAGAGATACCTCTCCGTCATACGGAGTGACAAATCCCAGTCTCGATTCGTGCCAACCCAACAGACACTTTCGGAGATACCTGTAGTGCACCTTTATAGCCACCCAGTTACGTTGTGACGTTTGGTACACCCAAAGCATTCCTACGGTATCCAGGAGTTGCACAATCTCATGGTCTAAGGAAATGATACTTGACATTAGAAAAGCTCTTAGCAAACGAACTATATGATCTTGTGTTATGCTTAGGATTGGGTCTTGTCCATCACATCATTCTCCTAATTATGTGATCTTGTTATCAATGACATCTTATGTCCATGGTCAGGAAACCATAACCATCTATTGATCAACGAGCTAGTTAACTAGAGGCTCACTAGGGACATATTGTGGTCTATGTATTCACACATGTATTACGGTTTCCAGTTAATACAATTATAGCATGAACAATAGACAATTATCATGAACAAGGAAATATAATAATAACCATTTCATTATTGCCTCTAGGGCATATTTCCAACAGTCTCTCACTTGCACTAGAGTCAATAATCTAGTTCACATCATTATGTGATTGTATTGATTCCAACACCCATGGTGTTTGATCATATCTCGCTTGTGAGAGAGGTTTATTAGTCAACGGGTCTGAACCTTTCAGATCCGTGTGTGCTTTACAAATATCTATGTCATCTTGTAGATGCAGCTACCAGGCGCTACTTGGAGCTATTCCAAATAACTGCTCTACTATACGAATCCGGTTTACTACTCAGAGTCATCCGGATTAGCGTCGAAGTTTGCATTGACGTAACCCTTTACGATGAACTCTTTTACCACCTCCATAATCGAGAAAATTCCTTAGTCCACTAGTTACTAAGGTTAAGTTTGACCGCTGTCATGTGATCCATTCCTGGATCACTCTTGTACCCCTTGACTGACTCATGGCAAGGCACACTTTAGGTGCGGTACACAGCATAGCATACTTTAGAGCCTACGTCTAAAGCATCGGGGATGACCTTTGTCCTTTCTCTCTCTTCTGCTGTGGTCAGGTCTTGATTCTTACTCAATACTCACACCTTATAACACAGCCAAGAACTCCTTCTTTGCTGATCTATTTTGAACTCCTTCAAAATCTTGTCACGGTATGTATTCATTTGAAAGTACTATTAAGCGTTTTTGATCTATCCTTATAGACCTTGATGCTCAATGTGCATGTAGCTTAATCCAGGTTTTCCATTGATAAAAACTTTTCAAATAACCCTATATGCTTTCCAGAAATTCTACAACATTTCTGATCAACAATATGTTAACAACATATACTCATCAGAAATTCTATAGTGCTCCCAGTCACTTCTTTGGAAATACAAGTTTCTCATAAACTTTGTATAAACCCAAAATCTTTGATCATCTCATCAAAGTGTATATTGCATCTCTGAGATGCTTACTCCAGTCCTTAGAAGGATTAATGGAGCTTTGCATACTTGTTAGCATCTTTCAGGATTGACAAGACCTTTTGGTTGTATCACAACCTTTCCTCAAGAAAATCGTCGAGGAAACAATGTTTTGACATCCTATCTGCAAGATTTCATAAATAATGCAGTAACTACTAATATAATCCCAACAGACTCTTAGCATCGCTACGAGTGAGAAAGTCTCATCATAGTCAACTCCTTGAACTTGTTGGAAAACATCTTAGCGACAAGTCGAGCTTTCTTAATGGTGACACTTACCATCATTGTCCGTCTTCCTTTTAAAATCCATCCGTACTCAACAGCCTTACGACCATCGAGTAGTTCTTCCAAAGTCTATACTTTGTTTTCATACATGGATCCTCTCTCGGATTTTATGGCCTCGAGCCATTCGTCGGAATCCGGGCCCACCATCGCTCCTCCATAGCTCGTAGGTTCATTCTTGTCTAGCAGCATGACCTCTAAGACAGGATTACGTAACACTCTGAAGTAGTACGCATCCTTGTCGACCTACGAGGTTTAGTAGTGACTTGATCTGAAGTTTCATGATCATTATCATCAGCTTCCACTTCAATTGGTGTAGGCGCCATAGGAACAACTTCCTGTGCCCTGCTACACACTAGTTGAAGTGATGGTTCAATAACCTCATCAAGTCCCCACCATCCTCCCACTCAATTCTTCCAAGAGAAACTTTTCCTCGAGAAAGGACCCGTTTCTGGAAACAATCAATTTTGCTTCCGGATCTGAATTAGGAGGTATACCCAACTGTTTTTGGGTGTCCTATGAAGATGCATTTTATTCGCTTTGGGTTCGAGCTCATCAAGCAAAACTTTTCACATAAGCGTCACAACCCCAAAAGTTTTAAGAAATGACAACTTAGGTTTCTCTAAACCATAGTTCACACAATGTCATCTCAAAGGAATTACGTGGTGCCCTATTTAAAGTGAATGCGGTTGTTTCTAATGCCTAACCCATAAACGATAGTGGTATTTCGATAAGAGACATCATGGTATGCACCATATCCAATAGGGTGCATTTATGATGTTCGGACACACCATCACACTATGGTGTTCCAGGCGGTATTAGTTATGAAACAATTTCCACAAGGTCTTAATTGTGTACCAAACTCGTAACTCAGATATTCATCTCTATGATCATATCATAGACATTTTATCCTCTTGTCACGATGATCTTAAACTTCACTCTGAAATTGCTTGAACCTTTCAATAATTCAGACTCATGTTTCATCAAGTAAATATACTTAGAATCTACTCAAATCATCTGTGAAGTAAGAGCATAACGATATTCACTATGTGCCTCGGCACTTATTGGATTGCATACGTCAAATGTATTACTTCCAACAAGTTGCTCTCTTGTTTCATCTCACTGAAAAACGAGGCCTTTCAGTCATCTTGCCCATGTGGTATGATTTGCATGTCTCATGTGATTCAAAATCAACTGAGTCCAAACGATCCGTCTGTATGGAGTTTCTTCATGCATATATACCAATAGACATGGTTCGCATGTCTCAATCTTTTCAAAACGAGTGAGTTCAAAGATCCATCAACATGGAGCTTCTTCATGCGTTTTATACTAGTATGACTCAAATGGCAGTGTGCTACGTCTTGAGCTTGCGTTGGTTTTCCTTGAAGAGGAAAGGGTGATGCAGCATAGTAGCGTAAGTATTTCCCTCAGTTTTTGATAACCAAGGTATCAATCCAGTAGGAGGATCCTCACAAGTCCCACGAACCTACACAAACAAACAAAGAACTCGCAACCAACGCGATAAAGGGGTTGTCAATCCCTTCACGACCACTTGCGAAAGTGAGATCTGATAGAGATAATATGATAAGATAAATATATTTTTGGTATTTTATAATATAGATGCAAAAAGTAAAGATGCAAATAAAAGTAGATTGAAAGCTTATATGATAAAAGATAGACCAGGGGGCCATAGGTTTCACTAGAGGCTTCTCTCAAGATAGCATAAGTATTACGGTGGGTGAACAAATTACTGTCGAGCAATTGATAGAAAAGTGAATAATTATGAGATTATCTAGGCATGATCATGTATATAGGCATCACGTCCGTGACAAGTAGACCGACTCCTGCCTGCATCTACTACTATTACTCCACACATCGACTTCTATCCAGCATGCATCTAGAGTATTAAGTTCATAAGAACAGAGTAACACATTAAGAATGATGACATGATGTAGAGGGATAAACTCAAGCAATATGATATAAATCCCATCTTTTTATCCTCAATGGCAACAATACAATACGTGCCTTGCAACCCTTTCTGCCACTGGGTAAGGACATCGCAAGATTGAACCCAAAGCTAAGCACTTCTCCCATGGCAAGAAAGATCAATCTAGTAGGCCAAACCAAATCGATAATTTGAAGAGACTTGCAAAGATAACTCAATCATACATAAAAGAATTCAGAGAAGATTCAAATATTATTCATAGATAAACTTGATCATAAACCCACAATTCATCGGATCTCGACAAACACGCCAAAGAAAGAGATTACATCGACTAGATCTCCACAAGAGAGGGGGAGAACATTGTATTGAGATCCAAAAAGAGAGAAGAAGCCATCTAGCTAATAGCTATGGACCCGAAGGTCTATGGTAAACTACTCACAACTCATCGGAAGGGCTATGGTGTTGATGTAGAAGCCCTCCATGGTGGAATCCCCCTCCGGCAGAACGCCGGCGACGGCTCCAAGATGGTATCTCGCGGATACAGAAGGTTACGGTGGTGGAAATATTTCTTTGGTGGCTCCCTGGGTGGTTTTGGGGTATGTAGGCTTATATAGGAGGAAGTACGTCGGTGGCCGCGTGAGGGGCCCATGAGACAGGGGCATGCCCAGGAGGGGTGGGCATGCCCTCCTATCTCGTGGCCACCTCGGCTGCTTCTTGGCTTGCACTCCAAGTCCTCTGGATCACGTTCGTTCCAAAAATCACGGTCCCGAAGGTTTCATTCCGTTTGGACTCCGTTTGATATTCCTTTTCTTCGAAATACTGAAATAGGCAAAAAAAACAGCAATACGGGCTGGGCCTCCGGTTAGTAGGTTAGTCCCAAAAATGATATAAATGTGTAAAATAAAGCCCATAGACATCCAAAATAGGTAATATAATAGCATGGAACAATCAAAAATTATAGATACGTTGGAGACGTATCAAGCATCCCCAAGCTTAATTCCTGCTCGTCCTCGAGTAGGTAAATGATAAAAACAGAATTTTTGATGTGGAATACTACCTAGCATAATTCTCAATGTAATTTCTCTTTATTGTGGCATGAATGTTCAGATCCAAGTGATTCAAAATAAAAGTTCATATTGACAAAAAAAATAGTAATACTTCAAGCATACTAATAAAAGCAATCATGTCTTCTCAAAATAACATGGCTAAAAAAAGTTCATCCCTACAAAATCATATAGTTAGGCTATGCTTCATTTTTGTCACACAAAGATGTTCCCAACTTTTATAACCCCAATGACAAGCCAAGAAATTGTTTCATACCTCAATAATCTCAAACTTTTTCAACCTTCACGCAATACATGAGCGTGAGTCATGGATATAGCACTATGGGTGGAATAGAATAATGATTAAGGATTGTGTGGAGAAGACAAAAATGAGAAAGTCTCACATTGACAAGGATAATCAACGGGCTAAGGAGATGCCCATCAATTGATGTCAACATGAGGAGTAGGGATTGCCATGCAACGGATGCACTAGAGTTATAAATGAATGAAAGCTCAACAAAGGAAAACTAGTGGGTGTGCATCCAACTTGCTTGCTCACAAAGACCTGGGGCATTTGAGGAAGCCCATCGTAGGAATATACAAGCCAAGTTCTATAATGAAAAATTCCCACTAGTATATGAAAGTGACAACCCATGAGACTCTCTACATGATAAACATGGTGCTACTTTGAAGCACAATATATGAGACTCAGTACATGAAGAACAAGGTGCTACTTTGAAGCACAAGTGTGGAAAAAGAGATAGTAGCATTGCCCCTTTATTTATTTTCTTTTATTTTCTTTTTTCCTTTTTTTCTTTTTTTCTTTCTTTGCCCTTTTTGGCCTTTTTTCTTTTTCTTTTTGGGCAATGCTCTAATAATGATGATCATCACACTTTTATTGATTACAGCATATGAATTACAACTCAAAACTAGAACAAGATATGACTCTATATGAATGCCTCCGGTGGTGTACCGGGATGGTGCAATGAATCAAGAGTGACATGTATAAAAATTATGCATGGTGGCTTTGCCACAAATATGATGTCAACTACATGATCATGCAATGGCAATATGACAAAAGTAATGTATGTCATGATGATGATGAACAGAACGGTGGAAAGTTGCATGGCAATATATCTCGGAATGGCTATGGAAATGCCATAAATAGGTAGGTATGGTGGCTGTTTTGAGGAAGATATAAGGAGGTTTATGTGTGATAGAGCGTATCATATCACGGGGTTTGGATGCACCGGCGAAGTTTGCACCAACTCTCAAGGTGAGAAAGGGCAATGCACGGTACCGAAGAGGCTAGCAATGATGGAAAGGTAAAAGTGTGTATAATCCATGGACTCAACATTAGTCATAAGAACTCATATACTTATTAAAAAAAATAGAAGTCATCAAAAACCAAGCACTACGCGCATGCTCCTAGGGGTATAGATTGGTAGGAAAAGACCATCGCTCGTCCTCGACCGCTACTCATAAGGATGCACAAGCCAGGTACACTTCATGCTTTAAATTTGTTACACAACTTTAACCATACGTGCATGCTACGGGACTTGCTAACTTCAACACAAGCATTCTTTAAATTCATAATCACCCAACTAGCATGACTTTAATATCACTACCTCCCTATCTCAAAACAATTATCAAGTATCAAGTTGATCATAGCATCCAATTCACTTCCTATGATAGTTTTTATTATACCCAACTTGGATGCTCATCATTCTAGGACCAATTTATAACCATAGCAAATACCATGCTGTTATAAAAGACTCCCAAAATAATATAAGTGAAGCATGAGAGATCAACAATTTCTTCAAAATTAATCCACCGCCGTGCTCTAAAAGATATAAGTGAAGCACTAGAGCAAAAACTATCTAGCTCAAAAGATATAAGTGAAGCACATAGAGTATTCTAATAAATTTCAATCAAGTAGGCTTCTCCCAAAAGGTGTGTTACAGCAAGGATGATTGTGGTAAACTAAAAAGCAAAAACTAATATAATACATGACGCTCCAAGCAAACACATATCATGTGGCAAATAAAAAAATTGCTCCAAGTAAAGTTACCAATGAACGAAGATGAAAGAGGAGATGCCTTCCGGGGGCATCCCCAAGCTTAGCTTTTGCCACCCTTTATTCCATAGTCCATCAAAGCTCTACCCAAAACTTGAAAACTTCACAACACAAAACTCAACAAGAAATCTCATAAGCTCCGTTAGTGAAAGAAAACAAAACCACCACATAAGGTACTGTAATGAACTCATTCTTTATTTATATTGGTGTTAAACCTACTGTATTCCAAGTTCTCTATGGTTCATACCCTTACATACTAGCCATAGATGCATCAAAATAAGCAAACAACACACGAAAAACAGAATCTGTCAAAAACAGAACAGTCTGTAGCAATCTGTAACTAACGGAAACTTCTCGAACCTTAAAAATCCTACCAAAATAGGACGTCCTAAACAATTTTTTTATTGAACATAAGAAAAAAGAATCAATGCAAAATCTCGTTTCTGTGATTTATTGAATTGTTTCTCGTGAGCGCAAAGTTTCTATTTTTCAGCAGAATCAACTCAACTCATATCATAGGTTATCCTATAGCTTCTACTTGGCACAAACACTAAATAAAACATGAAAACACATCTACACAGAAAGTAGATGCAAAATTTATTACTAAACAGGAACAAAAACAAAAAACTCAAAGAAAATTGGGTTGCCTCCCAACTAGCGCTATCGTTTAACGCCCCTAGCTAGGCATAAAAGCGAAGATAGATCTAAGTAGTGCCATAATAATAAGATAGATCTTGAAAACTCATCTCATATTCTCTATGTTCGGCAGCAAGTTTTCTTTGAGGCAAGCAAAAATAATCATAAGGGCTAAATTTAGTAGGACAAAAGTCCCCAAGATCAATCTCAGGAGGAATGAGTTCCTCCCTTGGCCCTTCATAATGTACAACTAATTCATCACTAAAAGCATTCTTTTGGCAAAATCTCGTGAGCCTATACTCAAGAGAGTATCCTAGCTCATTATTTCAAAGAGCAAAATCATTGTTAAGTTTGGAAATTTTATCAATCAAGACATTGGTAGGAACCTTTTTTCTAAGGTTTTCATTGAAAGCAACATAATCCGAAGATTGAAAACGCCTAATTTCCTCTTGATCAAAGAGGACCGCCTCTATGGGAGGACGACCGGCGTCCACCCTATAGTGCGCAAAGATTTCTTTGGCCTCTCTTATTATAAATCTAAACTCATGAGCCAAAAAGATAGTAACAACGCGCTTAACAGAAGAATGCTCAATATTGGAAAATTCTAGAAAAATTCTTTGAATGCAAGGATGCATATGCATAAATTGTCTTTCAAGTTCAACTACAAGCATGGCGATAGCGTCCGCAAGACTACTAGTTTTATGAAGAATAGAACCACCCATGGAAGGTAAAGCACCGACACAAGTAAAGAAATCTTGAATAACACCTTTTCCAATAATGTTACCACTACCGATTTGAAACTTTTTAGTATGCAAGATAGGGGGTTCTTCAGTCGGGGCCTCAGAATTTTCCATGTCATTATTGTCCATATCGACGATAATCTCCCCAATTTCAGACATAACAACAAACAAAAGCAAGGAAGAAGGAGGCAAGCGGAAAAGAGAGGAGATTGGGAAAGAGAGGGCGAATAAAACGGCAAGGGTGATGTGGGGGAGAGGAAGACGAGAGGCAAATGGCAAATAATGTAAATGCGAGGGAGATGAGTTTGTGATGGGTACTTGGTATGTCTTGACTTTGAGCGAAGACCTCCCCGGCAACGGCGCCAGAAATCCTTCTTGCTACGTCTTGAGCTTGCGTTGGTTTTCCTTGAAGAGGAAAGGGTGATGCAGCACAGTAGCGTAAGTATTTCCCTCAGTCTTTGAGAACCAAGGTATCAATCTAGTAGGAGGCTCCTCACAAGTCCCACGAACCTACACAAACAAACAAAGAACTCGCAACCAACACGATAAAGGGGTTGTCAATCCCTTCACGGCCACTTGCGAAAGTGAGATCTGATAGAGATAATATGATAAGATAAATATATTTTTGGTATTTTATAATATAGATGCAAAAAGTAAAGATGCAAATAAAAGTAGATTGAAAGCTTATATGATAAAAGATAGACCCCGGGGCCATAGGTTTCACTAGAGGCTTCTCTCAAGATAGCATAAGTATTACGGTGGGTGAACAAATTACTGTCGAGCAATTGATAGAAAAGCGAATAATTATGAGATTATCTAGGCATGATCATGTATATAGGCATCACGTCCGTGACAAGTAGACCGACTCCTGCCTGCATCTACTACTATTACTCCACATATCGACCGCTATCCAGCATGCATCTAGAGTATTAAGTTCATAACAACAGAGTAACACATTAAGAAAGATGACACGATGTAGAGGGATAAACTCAAGCAATATGATATAAACCCCATCTTCTTATCCTCGATGGGAACAATACAATACGTGCCTTGCAACCCTTTCTGTCACTGGGTAAGGACACCGCAAGATTGAACCCAAAGCTAAGCACTTCTCCCATGGCAAGAAAGATCAATCTAGTAGGCCAAACCAAATCGATAATTCGAAGAGACTTGCAAAGATAACTCAATCATGCATAAAAGAATTCAGAGAAGATTCAAATATTATTCATAGATAAACTTGATCGCAAACCCACAATTCATCGGATATCGACAAACACACCGCAAAAAGAGATTACATCGAATAGATCTCCACAAGAGAGGGGGAGAACATTGTATTGAGATCCAAAAAGAGAGAAGAAGTCATCTAGCTAATAGCTATGGACCCGAAGGTCTGTGGTAAACTACTCACAACTCATCGGAAGGGCTATGGTGTTGATGTAGAAGCCCTCCATGGTGGAATCCCCCTCTGGCAGAACGTCGACGACGGCTCCAAGATGGGATCTCGCGGATACAGAAGGTTACGGTGGTGGAAATATTTCTTCGGTGGCTCCCTGGATGTTTTTGGGGTATGTAAGCTTATATAGCAGGAAGAAGTACGTCGGTGGCCGCCCGAGGGGCTCACGAGACAGGGGGCGCGCCCAAGAGGGGTGGGCGCGCCCTCCTGTCTCGTGGCCGCCTCGGCTGCTTCTTGGCTTGCACTCCAAGTCCTCTGGATAACATTCGTTCCAAAAATCATGCTCCCAAAGGTTTCATTCCGTTTGGACTCCGTTTGATATTCCTTTTCTTCGAAATACTAAAATAGGCAAAAAAAACAGCAATACGGGCTGGGCCTCCGGTTAGTAGGTTAGTCCCAAAAATAATATAAATGTGTAAAATAAAGCCCATAGAGATCGAAAACAGGTAATATAATAGCATGGAACAATAAAAAATTATAGATACGTTGGAGACGTATCACAGTGCCACAAGTATGTGGTACTATCATTACTATCTTATATCTTTTGGTAAGAACATGTGTATCACTACGATCGAGATTTAATTAACCATTCATTTTAGGTGCAAGACCGTTGAAGGTATTATTCAAATAAACAGAGTAACCATTATTCTCCTTAAATGAATAACCGTATTGCGATAAACATAAACCAATCATGTCTATGCTCAAGCAAACACCAAATAACTATTATTTAGGTTTAACACCAATCTCGATGGTAGAGGGAGTTGGCGATGCTTGATCAGATCAACCTTGGAAACACTTCCAACACACATCGTCATCTCACCTTTAGCTAGTCTCTATTTATTCCATAGTTCTTTTATTTTGAGTTACTAACACTTAGCAACTGAACCGGTATCTTAATACCCTGGTGCTACTAGGAGTACTAGTAAAGTACACATTTAATACAATGTATATCCAATATACTTCTGTCAACCTTGCCAGCCTTCTCATCTACCAAGTATCTAGGGTAGTTCTACTTCAGTGACCGTTCCTCATTACAGAAGCACTTAGTCTCGGGTTTGGGTTCAACCCTGGGTTTCCTCACTAGAGCAGCAAATGATTTGCCGTTTCATGAAGTATCCCTTCTTGCCCTTGCCCTTCTTGAAACTAGTGGTTTTACTAACCATCAACAATTGATGCTCCTACTCAATTTCTACTTTCGCGGTGTCAAACATCGCGAATTGCTCAAGGATCAGCATGTCTATCCCTGATATGTTATAGTTCATCACGAAGCTCTAATAGCTTGGTGGCAGTGACTATGGAGAACCATCACTATCTCATCTGGAAGATTAACTCCCACTCGATTCAAGTCATTGTAGTACTCAGACAATCTGAGCACATGCTCAATGATTGAGCTTTTCTCCCTTAGTTTGTAGGTTAAGAAACATGTCGGAGGTCTCATACCTCTTGACGTGGGCACGAGCCTGAAATCCTACTTTCAGCTCTTGGAACATCTTATATGTTCCGCGACGTTTCAAAAATGTCTTTGGTGCCTCAATTCTAAATCGTTTAACATTACGCACTGAACTATCACGTTGTCATAAAAATGTGTATGTCAGATGTTCGCAACATCCACAAACGACGCTCGAGGTTCAGCACACCAAGCGGTGCATTAAGGACATAATCCTTCTGCGCAGCAATGAGGACAATCCTTAGTTTACGGACCCAGTCCGCATAATTGCTACTGTCAACTCTCAACTAAATTTTCTCTAGGAACATATCTAAAATAGTAGAACCAAAGCGTGAGCTATGACATAATTTGCAAAGACCTTTTGACTATGTTCATGATAATTAAGTTCATCTGATTATTTAATGAACTCCCACTTAGATAGACATCCCTCTAGTCATCTAAGTGATACATGATCCGAGTCAACTAGGCCGTGTCCGATCATCACGTGAGACGGACTAGTCATCATCGGTGAACATCTTCATGTTGATCGCATCTGCTATACGACTCATGTTCGACCCTTTGGTGTCTTGTGTTCCGAGGCCATGTCTGTACATGCTAGGCTCGTTAAGTCAACCTAAGTGTTTTGCATGTGTAAATCTGGCTTACACCCGTTGTATGCGAACGTTAGAATCTATCACACCCAATCATCACGTGGTGCTTTGAAACAACGAACCTTCGCAACGGTGCACAGTTAGGGGGAACACTTTCTTGAAATTTTATGAGGGATCATCTTATTTATGCTACCGTCGTTCTAAGCAAATAAGATGCAATAACATGATAAACATCTCATGCAATTAAATAGTGACATGATATGGCCAATATCATTTTGCTCCTTTTGATCTCCATCTTCGGGGTGCCATGATCATCATCATCACCGGTATGACACCATGATCTCCATCATCGTGTCTTCATGAAGTTGTCTCGCCAACTATTACTTCTACTACTATGACTAACGGTTTAGCAATAAAGTAAAGTGATTACATGGCGTTATTCAATGACACACAGGTCATACAATAAATTAAGACAACTCCTATGGCTCCTGCCGGTTGTCATACTCATCGATGCAAGTCGTGATTCCTATTACAAGAACATGGTCAATCTCATACATCACATATATTTCATTCATCACATCCTTTGGCCATATCACATCACACGGCATATGCTGCAAAAACAAGTTAGACGTCCTCTAATTGTTCTTGCAAGTTTTTTACGTGGCTGCTATAGGTTTCTAGTAAGAACATTTCTTACCTACGCCAAAACCACAACGTGATATGCCAATTGCTATTTACCCTTCATATGGACCCTTTTCATCGAATCCGATCCGACTAAAGTGGGAGAGACAGACACCCGCTAGCCACCTTATGCAACTAGTGCATGTCAGTCGGTGGAACCTGTCTCACGTAAGCGTACGTGTAAGGTCGGTCCGGGCCGCTTCATCCCACGATGCCGCCGAATCAAGATAAGACTAGTAGTGGCAAGTAAATTGACAAAATCGACGCCCACAACAATTTGTGTTCTACTCGTGCATAGAAACTACGCATAAACCTAACTCATGATGCCACTGTTGGGGAACGTAGCAATAATTCAAAATTTTCTACGCATCACCAAGATCAATCTATGGAGATTCTAGCAACAAGAGAGGGAGATGATGAGTGTATCTTCATACCCTTGAAGATCGCGATACGGAAGCGTTGCAAGAACGCGGATGAAGGAGTCGTACTCGTAGCGATTCAGATCGCGGTTGATTCCGATCTAAGCACCGAACAACGGCGCCTCCGCGTTCAACACATGTACAGCCTGGGGACGTCTCCTCCTTCTTGATCCAGCAAGGGGAGAGGAGAAGTTGAGGGAGAACTCCGACAGCACGACGGCATGGTGGTGATGGAGCTCATGGTTCTCCGGCAGGGCTTCGCCAAGCACTACGGAGGAAGAGGAGGTGTTGGAGGAGGGAGGGGCTGCGCCAGGGAAAGGGTGTGCCCTGAAGCATTACAATAGCGTTCCAATAAAGAGGACAACTCTCTGGCTGCATCACCATTGGCCTTGAATAACATCAGGTTGTCATCTGCAAAAATCAAGTGGCTCACTGGGGGTGTCGCTTCTGCCACTTAGATCCCACTGAGGTGCGATGACTGAAATTACGTTTTAAGAGGCACGAAAGCTCCCCCGCTGCCAACAAGAACATGTAAGAAGAAATAGGGTCCCCTTGTCGGATACCACGTGAGGTTTAAATGTCTCAAGCTTTGTATCATTAAACAGAATAGAAAAATTGAACAAGCCTACCAAACTCATGATCATAAAGATCCAAGCTGGTGGAAACCCCAACTTTTGCATTATAGCCTTAGTAAGATAATCCCATTCGACTCGGTCATAGGCTTTCATTATATCCAACTTGAAAGCACAAAATCTGTTTTTCTTTGCTTCGTTTCCCTTCATGAAATGGGCGCAGAGATTATGTTATCTGTAATAAGCCGGCTAGGGACTAAGGTCGTCTCCAACCGCGTGAAGTTGATATTACCTGAGATCCCTCGTGTTGTGGTACTCCATAGTATTTGATGGGTAATATTGTGAGTACGGCTTGATCTAGTCCGTTAGATTGCAAAGAATAGACGACCCAACTTAATCCATGATATTTTTAAGGAGCTCATTAAAATTTGAATTAATATAAAATTTCCTTGTGTTTGTTGTTTGCTTGTAAGTAGATGAAAATAATTTTAATTATCAGTTTTAAAAATCATTTCATTTAAAAAACCACGAAAAAATTACTGAAACTTTATATATGTTCCCATTTTTGTTTTAAAAAAATCTCCACTTCTAAAAGGCATTCACAATTTGAAAAAATGTTCCCAATTCTTTTTTGACGTACTCCCTGCGTCCCAAAATAAATGTCTTGAGCTTTGTACAAATTTGTACTAGAGCTACTACAAAGTGAAGACACTTATTTTGGACGGAGGGAGTAGTACATATGAACACTAGTGGGGCAGTGATACCACTGTCGTCCTAACCATCCAACCACAGGTTGGTTTGCAAATGTTTCTGAATTTTTAAACATGTTTGTTTGCACTTTAAAACATTGATTTTTTAATCATGTTTTATTGTTTTCCTGAAACTTATTTTTGTGTGTTTCTAATAAATGTTCCAGAAATTTTATGAAAATATTCGCCTTTTCAAAATATTCACAATTCAAAAAGTGTTCATGTCTTTTTTTTGAGGGAAAGTGTTCATGTCTTCAAAAGATGGGAATACACTGTCCGGAAAAAATCCCAAAGCTTTTCTGAATGGGCACTACTAGGCGCCGGCGCACCGGCCTAACCCTTCGGCCGGTCAGCTGCTAGCCACCCGATCTAAAAGATGCGAATCGTCAGATCTCTTTTCTTTTTCCTTTTCCCTCCCTGTCTTTCTGCCTCGCATGCATGGATAAAAAACACACACGAACGCCATCGATCCTTGCCCGCACGACCTCGAAGCTTCGCTGGCTCCCCACCGTTGGCCGCTCGCTGCTCGCCGTCGCCGTCGGCGCTCCTCTGTTGCAACAAAAAATAGCAACGCTAGTTTGAAAAGCAAAACACATGGTTCCAACAAATAATTGATATGGTTCCAGCAAACAATAATGTGGTTCCAGCAAAAATGATATTTTTCCAGCGAAACACGTTGATATGGTTCCAACAAATAACAGACATAGTTCCAACAAAAAAGTCATATAGTTCCAGCAAAATTGAAAAAAGGGGTTTCCAGCAAAAGAAATCAATGCAGCAAAAAAGGCATGGCGTCGTCATCGTAGCTACCCCAACACCATCCTCACCGATTGCAGCAGGAGAAAAAAATCTGGTTCCAGCAAAAATCCTGTGCAGCAAAAAACATAGCACCCCCGCCGTCGTGGCCGCCTAGCACTATCCTCTCCCGATGCAGCAAATCGAGAAACTAATTCCAGCAAAAATTGAAAGTGTTTCCAGCAAAAATCAAAAAAGGCAGCAACTTACCACAGCCCACCACGGTCGCCGCCCCACCACCATCCTCGCCGGTTGAAGCAAATCTCCCGCCGGTTGAAGCAAATCCCCACACCGGTTCCAGCGTCGCATCTCACCGGTTGCAACGCGTTACCTTGGACATGGCCGCTGATCCAAGGATGCAACAGGCTCCGCCGTAGGCCGGCCGCACCACGGCCTCACATCCATGGGCTCGGCTCGCCGCGACTGCAGGCGCAGCTCGCCGCGGTGGCGTTTGGTAGAGCAGCCATGGCAGGGATAGAAGAAACTGAAGGTGGTGGTGGCCATGGCCAGCCGGCATCGCATCGCCGGTGGCAGAGGATCTCGGCGGCGGCGTGCGAGATGAGGTGGAGTAGCGCTGCAAAAGCGGAGGAGAAGGGAGCGTCATGGGATGAGATTAGTGGATGTGGTCGCTTTAGCCTATGAGAAGATAAGGTAAAGGGAGGGCGGTGGACAGGTCCCACTTGAGATGCGTACTCGTGACGCCCGTGTGCCACCGGCACAATGTTCAGCCGGTCCGCCGGGTACAAACATTTACCTTTCTGAATTCTCTCTACCCCTCTCTCCGAAAAAACAGGTTATAGTAGAAAGAAAGAAAGAAGATGTGGCCCCATCCAAACCCTGCCCAGCCCAGCCCAATGAACGAGTATGATGGAAGAGGCCGGTCCGGAGACGGGACCCGAGTCCGACCCGAGGCGGGTCCTGGGTTAGGGCTCGCCTGGACATATATACGCCAGCCGCCGCGCCTCAACCCCTTTAGTTCCAAGATCCAGCGAGAGACGAAGAGAAATCCCCAATCCACCAAACCCTAACCCACCAGGAGAGATCGGCGAGAGAGACCCGGCGATAGCGGTTGAGGAGATGCAGTTTGCCATGCCGATGGCCGCCGGCTACGAGGGATTTCACTTCACCCCGTTCCAGGCGGAGAAGGAGCAGGCGGAGGCGTTCGTCGGGGCCACCAGGGCGGAGCCGGCGGAGGACGAGGCGTTCGTCAGGGTCAGGGCGAAGACGGAGGCGGAGGCGGAGGCGGCGATCCTCAAGGCTAAAGCGGAGGCGGAGAAGGTGGCGGCGATCTTCAAGGCCAGGGCGGAGAAGGAGGCCAAGGCGGATGTGGAGGAGGAGGCTTTCGTCGTCAAGGCCAAGGAGGAGAAGGAGGAGGCGTTCGTCGTCAAGGCCAAGTCCAAGGCGAATGACCCGGCGTTCATGGCGCTGGCCGGACAGAGGGGGCCCGGTATGGCGGAGGCGGACGAGATGGACTACATGTCGGACGAGACGGACTACGGCTCGGACGAAGACATTGACGTGACCTACGCCAAGATGTGTGAGCGGTTCGAGCTGCGCAGGCGGGTGAGGCATGCTCACATGCCTTGGCTCAAGTTCCAGTCCGCTGCCTCCGTCCTCAAGATGCAGGAGGATAACAAGGGACGGCAGGAGGAGGTTTCTGTGGTGGTCTGAGAAGCACAGAGACAAAGGAGGTCACCGATGCCAGTATCTATAATCCATCCATGTAGCTATCTATCTGTATTTGTAGCTGAACCGTATGTAGTGATCCATCCCCACCGTTATGTATGCTCTCATGATCAAGTTAGGCACCGATGAACCAATGTTATGTGCCACTGATAAATTATCTAATGTTATCAATCCTCGTGTGTTATATGTTATCAGCTCGTGTTACCATTTGAGCTCCTTGTTACTCAAGCAAGTATGTTACTGTGATATGTCAGTGTTCTCATGCGATGTGATTGTTTCTGAGCTGTCCCGTGTGTGCTGATTGGGTTGTTTTAACCACAGTATCATCATGACTTCCCTATTCACTCCCTTGCTTATGTGGTAGTGACATCTTTGTTACATTTAAGGTTGTTTTTTCAGCTAATGTCATGGTTGAGAGCCATTCCTGTTATGTGGTGGTGCGGTGAGTATTTGTTGCTGCACAATCAGGATCGATCTAAGCTATGTTCAATGATGTGGTGAGGTGATTCTAGCAGGGCAGGCAAGATGCATTTTGGACCTTCAGCCGCCTTGCTATGTTCTACTGATCCATCTCTTGACCAAAATTTCCCTTGCAGATCTTGGTTGCAAGCCTGACCTTTTCTTGTCTGTAGGTTCATCCTCTCCGCAGGTGTCGTCTTCTCCACTGCTAGGTCGGGTGGTCCTCCTATTACTTAATTCAATCCCAGGGCAAGATTCAACTCCCCTTCTAAAGTTATTTGATCTTCAGGCAATAATTCCATGCCGTTGGCATCCTCTGTTTGAACATTTAGCTTTGCTTTTCTTGCTTGTACCATTGCCTACATCTCAACACACCGGTCCATTTCACTGAGGAGGTTCCATTTGCTCCGCGTAATTAAAACTAGGTAGTAGCCCTCCTTGATCTTGATCATCTAATGTTTTACTGTTAAAGTCCATGTGGTTGTGGACTGTTGGAAGATTGTATATTTTTGTAATGTAGTATGTGAACTGTTGGAGTTTATTTGTGGTTTATATTATCTTGTGTTTATATTATCTTGTAAAGAAAGGAGTGCTAAAAAGAATTTTAAAGGAGTCTAGCAAATGTATGAAAGAAATAAAAAGAAATATAAAACAGTAATAGAATAGTGTGCAAATATAGGGTCCATGCCTTATCTTGTGTTTATATTATATTGTAAAAAAAGGAGTGTTAAAAAGAATTTTAAAGGAGTCTAGCAAATGTATGAAAGAAATAAAAAATACAGAACAATAATAAAATAGTGTGCAAATATAGGTTCCATGCCTTATCTTGGCGTTTGTATTATCTTGTAAAAGAAGGAGTGTTAAAAAGAATTCTAAAGGAGTCTAGCAAATGTATGAAAGAAATAACAAAAAATAAACATAGAACAGTAATAAAATAGTGTGCAAATATAGGGTCCATGCCTTATCTTGTGTTTATGTTATCTTGTAAAAAAAGGAGGGTTAAAAAGAATTTTAAAGGATTCTACCAAATGTATGAAAGAAATATAGAAGAGTAATAAAATAGTGCACTAGTAGAAAAGAGGGCTTTGGTCCAGGCCGGGTTAGCCCATTAGTCCCGATTCAGGCATTAGTCCCGGTTCGTGAGCCCAGGGGCCACGTGGGCCATTTGTCCCGGTTCGTCTGGACCTTTTAGTCCCGGTTGGTGCCACGAACCGGGACTAAAGGGTGCGACGCCCATTAGTACCGGTTTGTGGCACCAACCGGTACTAAAGGTTAGACCTATAGTCCCGGTTCGAGCCACCAGCCGGTACTAATGGGGTTTGAGGCATTAGTACCGGTTCATGGCACGAACCGGTTCTAAAGGTCCCATTTTCAAACTCTACCCCCCTGGTGGATCGCCTTTTCAGTTTTAAAAAAATTAAAAGAAAATGATCAAAATGTCAAAAAAATAAAAGAAAATAAGTTTCCCATGTGATATGTGGTCTAGTTGTTGGGAAAATTTGCAAATGTGAATTTCGACTTTATTTGCAAAATCTCTCTAGAATTTAGTAAAATGGGCATAACTTCTGCATACTAACTCGGATGAAAAAGATTTTTATATGAAAAATCATTTGCTCGAGCTGCCTCCGTCCTCCTCTTGTATTCGGTTGCCTCCTCCCTGGTTACAAGATATCTTCTTTTTGGCTGGTAATCAAAAAGGGCAGGAGCAGGGAGAGTAACATGGACAGCGCGACGTCTGTCAAAGATTAGTCGATACTGGAGGAATTGTTCATTTTTCTCAAGAAAATGATGACTGACTATAGCATTATAATCTAAATAAGCGGGAGGCAACTCCCTATCACCCTCACGTGGAGGTATACCAAGATAATTAGCAACACGGGTCGCATAAATCCCTCCAAACAAATATCCAAATAAACCATTATTTTGCAACCTACGTGCAACAATTGCCCCCAAGTTGTAATCTATATTACCTAATACAGCACTCTTGAGAACACAAAGATCAGGAACACACATGTGACACGCTTCATCCTTACCGTTAATGCATCTACCAATGAAAAGAGCAAAATAATATATAGCAGGAAAATGAATGCTCCCTATGGTAGCTTGCGCTATTTCTCTAGATTCTCCCACAGTGATACTAGCAAGAAAGTCTTTATATTCAGATTTACGGGGTTCGTTTACACTACCCCACTGTGGGAGTTTGCAAGTAGTAGTAAAATCTTCTAGGTCCATGGTATATGATTGATCATAAATATCAAACATGACCCTCTGAGAATTATGCGAAGATGTAAATTTAAAGCTTCTCACGAATGAATCAATCAAATAGTAATACTGAGGACACTTATCTTGCATAAAATCCTCAATATAGGCATTACGCACATATGCATCAAATTCATCCTTGATTCCTTTGACCATAAACTCTTCTGACGGCCATTCACAAGGCCGCACGTCAGCTTCCCTTGGTGGTTCATCGCCCTGCTCACGCATTGTGAGACTGGGTCCTTGCTTTCTTGAAGAACCACCTTGGTATATTTTCCTGGACATATTTCTTCCTCTGAAAATTTTCTGAAATTTTTAGTAACTCAAAATAAAAGTGAATCAAACTCAACAAAACTGATAACAACTACTCCCACCAGTGCCTAGAGCCTATATCATGCATTAGAATTACTTGGGAACTCATAAATTTGACATGCAAGCTCAAGAACACGGTCACCTAGGCAGCAAAAATTTGCAATGAATAAAGCACTAGAACAAAAACTAATTGGACCATTAGAGGAGTCACATACCAAAGAACAATCCCCCAAAGCAGTTTTGTGAATGGAGCTTTGAGCAAGGAGATCGAAAATGGCAGCAAAGTGAGCTAGAACTCATGCTTGAGCTGGATGGTGATTTTTTGGGAGGAAGATGAAGTGTGTGGGTGCAGGAATAAGTGGAGGGGGGCCACCGTGCACTACAAGAAATATGTCAACTAGTGACCTTCTGTCAGTGACCCTGAAAGAATTGGTCATAGATCTATGACCATCTGAGACCAATTGGTCAAAAGCTGTTCGGGGGGCTCCAAACCCTAAACCATTGCGACCATTTTGGTCAGAAAGGTCGTAATTTCCTTACAAAAAATGGTCACAAAGCAAACAGTGCAGGTCCGCTGCCTTATTTCTAGTTGTTAACGACCAATATAGATGGTCATAGCCTTGTAGATTGTGGTGGGTTGTGATGACTAGGCGCCATCTCATCAGTTTGCCTATGTGTCATGTCCATGTGTCAATTTTTGCCCTAGGTTGTGAAGCAACCTATATTTCTGTTATTCCAAAAATTCCCAAAAAATTCTCATAAATTGTTTGGATCATATCTTCATCAAATATGTCAAAAACCTTCCTTGCCTAGTTCAAAAATAACTCAACAATATTCATTTTCCTATTCTGTTCAGAGCAGCACTTTGTGAAGGAAGTGTTATTTATATATTCTTGATTTCCCTAAAAATTTGTGAAGATGGTCTTCTTAGTAACTGATCATCCTCAGCCAAAACTCATGCCCATTAGCCATGTGCATTTCCCGTACCGCAAATCAAACACTTGGCTGCTTATTCATGTTTGAGCATCGATCGGTCTCCTCATGAGAATCTTATGTTATAATGTTCTTCCTAGCATCTACCTGGGGAGTGAACAACCCACTAGACATGCCTAGGCTGCCCAGAACGCATGGCAACGCCACGGTCACGCGATGACCACGCGACGGGCATGCGAGCTTATGCGCTCTAGAGTTGGGGCCCTCAGCCACCGTCCAAACCTCGATGTCTCGCCATCAAACCATGTATTTATGATTAAATAGATACTTATTTACCTAAAAATTATTTTTTGAAAAAATAAAGAGCAAACTATGAGGCACCTGCAGTTCAAATTTGACCCGCTTCCAGCTGAATCAGCGGGAATTTTTCTTTTTCACCAGAGGTGGATTAAAACTTTTGACACCCAACCATTTTGTCAATTGTGCATTAAATATGGCCTAGTATTTAATAAAATTGATTAGGTCCAATTTTGCAACACATATATGGTAGATCCTTCACAATAAAAAACTCATTTCAGGCACTCAGAAAATGGAAAATGGTTTTTTTTGTCCAAAGAAAATGAAAACTTCCTTAGGCAACATTGATTGCCATTCCAATATGCACCCTTTTGCACAATATTAGATCATTTGAACAAACTATGCCATGAATGTGGCCATAAGATTGATCATTTGGCTTGAAAGCCATGAATCTTCATACTTGATAGCTCATTTCTGAGAACACTTTTTTAAAATAATTACCATATTACAAGTTTATTATTTTTACTGGAAACTTGGTCACATATAATGACACAATGCGAAGGTTTTCCAATTTTTTGATTTGTTCTGAATTTTTTATGCCCGTTTCAAAATGCGGTCAAAACGGCGGGCTTGACCGTTCCTATCTAGCGGTTGAATCTTGGAATTTTTTGGTGTTTCTCTGATTAAATAGATACTTATGTACTTATAAATGATTTTTGGAAAAAATAAATAGCAAACTATGAGGCAGCTTCAGTTCAAATTTGACCCGCTTCCAACTGAATCAGCGGGAATTTGTCTTTTTCACCAGAGGTGGATCAAAACTTTTTTTCACCTAAAACTTATTTTTGTGTGTTTCTAATAGATGTTCCAGAAATTTTATGAAAATATTCACCTTTCAAAATATTCACAACTCAAAAAGTGTTCGTGTCTTCAAAAGATGGGAAGACACTGGCCGGAAAATATCCCAAGCTTTTCTGAATTCTCTCTCCCCCTCTCTCCGAAAAAACAGGCTAGTAGAAAGAAAGAAAGAAGATGTGGCCCCATCCAAGCCCAGCCCAGCACATCCCAAATGAATGAGTATGATGGAAGAGGCCGGTCCGGAGACGGGACCCGAGTCCGACCCGAGGCGGGTCCTGGGTTAGGGCTCGCCTGGACATATATACGCCAGCCGCCGCGCCTCAACCCCTTCGTTCCAAGATCCAGCGAGAGATGAAGAGAAATCCCCAATCCACCAAACCCTAACCCACCAGGAGAGATCGGCGAGAGAGACCCAGCGATGGCGGTTGAGGAGATGCAGTTTGCCATGCCGATGGCCGCCGGCTCCGAGGGATTTCACTTCACCCCGTTCCAGGGGGAGAAGGAGCAGGCAAAGGCGTTCGTCAGGGCCACTATGGCGGAGCCGGCGGAGGACGAGGTGTTCGTCAGCGTCAGGGCGGAGACGGAGGCGGAGGCGGCGATCCTCAAGGCCAAGGCGGAGGCGGAGAAGGTGGCGGCGATCTTCAAGGCCAGGGCGGAGAAGGAGCCCAAGGCGGATGTGGAGGAGGAGGCTTTCGTCGTCAAGGCCAAGGAGGAGAAGGAGGAGGCGTTCGTCGTCAAGGCCAAGTCCAAGGCGAATGACCCAGCGTTCATGGCGCTGGCCGGACAGAGGGGGCCCGGTATGGCGGAGGCGGACGAGATGGACTACATGTCGGACGAGACGGACTACGGCTCGGACGAAGACATTGACGTGACCTACGCCAAGATGTGTGAGCGGTTCGAGCTGCGCAGGCGGGTGAGGCATGCTCACATGCCTTGGCTCAAGTTCCAGTCCGCTGCCTCCCTCCTCAAGATGCAGGAGGATAACAAGGGATGGCAGGAGGAGGTTTCTGTGGTGGTCTGAGAAGCACAGAGACAAAGGAGGTCACCGATGCCAGTATCTATAATCCATCCATGTAGCTATCTATCTGTATTTGTAGCTGAACCATATGTAGTGATCCATCCCCACTGTTATGTATGCTCTCATGATCAAGTTAGGCACCGATGAACCAATGTTATGTGCCACTGATAAATTATCTAATGTTATCAATCCTCGTGTTACTCAAGCAAGTATTACTGTGATATGTCAGTGTTCTCATGTGATGTGATTGTTTCTGAGCTGCCCCGTGCGTGCTGATTGGATTGTTTCAACCACAGTATCATCACGACTTCCCTATTCACGCACTTGCTTATGTGTTTGTGACATGTTTGTTACATGTAAGGTTGTTTTTTCTGCTAATGTCATGGTTGAGAGGCATTCCTGTTATGTGGTGGTGCGGTGACTTCAATGATTTGTTGCTGCACAATCAGGATTGATCTAAGCTATGTTCAATGATGTGGTGAGGTGATTCTAGCAGGGCAGGCAAGATGCATTTTGGACCTTCAGCCGTCTTGCTATGTTCTACTGATGCATCTCTTGACCAAAATTTCCCTTGCAGATCTTGGTTGCAAGCCTGACCTTTTCTTGTCTGTAGGTTCATCCTCTCCGTAGGTGTCGTCTTCTCCACTGCTAGGTCGGGTGGTCCTCCTATTACTTAATTCAATCCCAGGGCAAGATTCAACTCCCCTTCTAAAGTTATTTGATCTTCAGGAAATAATTCCATGCTGTTGGCATCCTCTGTTTGAACATTTAGCTTTGCTTTTCTTGCTTGTACCATTGCCTACATCTCAACACACCGGTCCATTTCACTGAGGAGGTTCCATTTGCTCCGCGTAATTAAAACTAGGTAGTAGCCCTCCTTGATCTTGATCATCTAATGTTTTACTTCTGTTAAAGTCCATGTGGTTGTGGACTGTTGGAAGATTGTATATTTTTGTAATGTAGTATGTGAACTGTTGGAGTTTATTTGTGGTTTATATTATCTTGTGTTTATATTATCTTGTAAAGAAAGGAGTGCTAAAAAGAATTTTAAAGGAGTCTAGCAAATGTATGAAAGAAATAAAAAAGAAATATAAAACAGTAATAGAATAGTGTGCAAATATAGGGTCCATGCCTTATCTTGTGTTTATATTATATTGTAAAAAAAGGAGTGTTAAAAAGAATTTTAAAGGAGTCTAGCAAATGTATGAAAGAAATAAAAAATACAGAACAATAATAAAATAGTGTGCAAATATAGGTTCCATGCCTTATCTTGGCGTTTGTATTATCTTGTAAAAGAAGGAGTGTTAAAAAGAATTCTAAAGGAGTCTAGCAAATGTATGAAAGAAATAAAAAAAATAAACATAGAACAGTAATAAAATAGTGTGCAAATATAGGGTCCATGCCTTATCTTGTGTTTATGTTATCTTGTAAAAAAAGGAGGGTTAAAAAGAATTTTAAAGGATTCTACCAAATGTATGAAAGAAATATAGAAGAGTAATAAAATAGTGCACTAGTAGAAAAGAGGGCTTTGGTCCAGGCCGGGTTAGCCCATTAGTCCCGATTCAGGCATTAGTCCCGGTTCGTGAGCCCAGGGGCCACGTGGGCCATTTGTCCCGGTTCGTCTGGACCTTTTAGTCCCGGTTGGTGCCACGAACCGGGACTAAAGGGTGCGACGCCCATTAGTACCGATTTGTGGCACCAACCGGTACTAAAGGTTAGACCTATAGTCCCGGTTCGAGCCACCAGCCGGTACTAATGGGGTTTGAGGCATTAGTACCGGTTCATGGCACAAACCGGTTCTAAAGGTCCCATTTTCAAACTCTACCCCCCCCCCGGTGGATCGCCTTTTCAGTTTTAAAAAATTAAAAGAAAATGATCAAAATGTCAAAAAAATAAAAGAAAATAAGTTTCCCATGTGATATGTGGTCTAGTTGTTGGGAAAATTTGAAATGTGAATTTCGACTTTATTTGCAAAATCTCTCTAGAATTTAGTAAAATGGGCATAACTTTTGCATACTAACTCGGATGAAAAAGATTTTTATATGAAAAATCATTTGCTCGAGCTGCCTCCGTCCTCCTCTTGTATTCGGTTGCCTCCTCCCTGGTTACAAGATATCTTCTTTTTGGCTGGTAATCAAAAAGGGCAGGAGCAGGGAGAGTAACATGGACAGCGCGACGTCTGTCAAAGATTAGTCGATACTGGAGGAATTGTTCATTTTTCTCAAGAAAATGATGACTGACTATAGCATTATAATCTAAATAAGCGGGAGGCAACTCCCTATCACCCTCACGTGGAGGTATACCAAGATAATTAGCAACACGGGTCGCATAAATCCCTCCAAACAAATATCCAAATAAACCATTATTTTGCAACTTACGTGCAACAATTGCCCCCAAGTTGTAATCTTTATTACCTAATACAGCACTCTTGAGAACACAAAGATCAGGAACACACATGTGACACGCTTCATCCTTACCGTTAATGCATCTACCAATGAAAAGAGCAAAATAATATATAGCAGGAAAATGAATGCTCCCTATGGTAGCTTGTGCTATTTCTCTAGATTCTCCCACAGTGATACTAGCAAGAAAGTCTTTATATTCAGATTTACGGGGTTCGTTTACACTACCCCACTGTGAGAGTTTGCAAGCAGTAGTAAAATCTTCTAGGTCCATGGTATATGATTGATCATAAATATCAAACATGACACTCTGAGAATTATGCGAAGATGTAAATTTAAAGCTTCTCACGAATGAATCAATCAAATAGTAGTACCGAGGACACTTATCTTGCATAAAATCCTCAATATAGGCATTACGCACATATGCATCAAATTCATCCTTGATTCCTTTGACCATAAACTCTTCTGACGGCCATTCACAAGGCCGCACGTCAGCTTCCCTTGGTGGTTCATCGCCCTGCTCACGCATTGTGAGCCTGGGTCCTTGCTTTCTTGAAGAACCACCTTGGTATATTTTCCTGGACATATTTCTTCCTCTGAAAATTTTCTGAAATTTTTAGTAACTCAAAATAAAAGTGAATCAAACTCAACAAAACTGATAACAACTACTCCCACCAGTGCCTAGAGCCTATATCATGCATTAGAATTACTTGGGAACTCATAAATTTGACATGCAAGCTCAAGAACAGGGTCACCTAGGCAGCAAAAATTTGCAATGAATAAAGCACTAGAACAAAAACTAATTGGACCATTAGAGGAGTCACATACCAAAGAACAATCCCCCAAAGCAGTTTTGTGAATGGAGCTTTGAGCAAGGAGATCGAAAATGGCAGCAAAGTGAGCTAGAACTCATGCTTGAGCTGGATGGTGATTTTTTGGGAGGAAGATGAAGTGTGTGGGTGCAGGAATAAGTGGAGGGGGGCCATCGTGCACTACAAGAAATATGTCAACTAGTGACCTTCTGTCAGTGACCCTGGAAGAATTGGTCATAGATCTATGACCATCTGAGACCAATTGGTCAAAAGCTGTTCGGGGGGCTCCAAACCCTAAACCATTGCGACCATTTTGGTCAGAAATGTCGTAATTTCCTTACACGAAATGGTCACAAAGCAAACAGTGCAGGTCCGCTGCCTTATTTCTAGTTGTTAACGACCAATATAGATGGTCATAGCCTTGTAGATTGTGGTGGGTTGTGATGACTAGGCGCCATCTCATCAGTTTTGCCTATGTGTCATGTCCATGTGTCAATTTTTGCCCTAGGTTGTGAAGCAACCTATATTTCTGTTATTCCAAAAATTCCCAAAAAATTCTCATAAATTGTTTGGATCATATCTTCATCAAATATGTCAAAAACCTTCCTTGCCTAGTTCAAAAATAACTCAACAATATTCATTTTCCTATTCTGTTCAGAGCAGCACTTTGTGAAGGAAGTGTTATTTATATATTCTTGATTTCCCTAAAAATTTGTGAAGATGGTCTTCTTAGTAACTGATCATCCTCAGCCAAAACTCATGCCCATTAGCCATGTGCATTTCCCGTACCGCAAATCAAACACTTGGCTGCTTATTCATGTTTGAGCATCGATCGGTCTCCTCGTGAGAATCTTATGTTATAATGTTCTTCCTAGCATCTACCTGGGGAGTGAACAACCCACTAGACATGCCTAGGCTGCCCAGAACGCATGGCAACGCCACGGTCACGCGGTGACCACGCGACGGGCATGCGAGCTTATGCGCTCTAGAGTTGGGGCCCTCAGCCACCGTCCAAACCTCGATGTCTCGCCATCAAACCATGTATTTCTGATTAAATAGATACTTATTTACCTAAAAATTATTTTTTGAAAAAATAAAGAGCAAACTATGAGGCACCTGCAGTTCAAATTTGACCCGCTTCCAACTGAATCAGCAGGAATTTGTCTTTTTCACCAGAGGTGGATTAAAACTTTTGACACCCAACCATTTTGTCAATTGTGCATTAAATATGACCTAGTATTTAATAAAATTGATTAGGTCCAATTTTGCAACACATATATGGTAGATCCTTCACAATAAAAAACTCATTTCAGGCACTCGGAAAATGGAAAATGGTTTTTTTTGTCCAAAGAAAATGAAAACTTCCTTAGGCAACATTGATTGCCATTCCAATATGCACCCTTTTGCACAATATTAGATCATTTGAACAAACTATGCCATGAATGTGGCCATAAGATTGATCATTTGGCTTGAAAGCCATGAATCTTCACACTTGATAGCTCATTTCTGAGAACACTTTTTTAAAATAATTACCATATTACAAGTTTATTATTTTTACTGGAAACTTGGTCACATATAATGACACAATGCGAAGGTTTTCCAATTTTTTGATTTGTTCTGAATTTTTTATGCCCGTTTCAAAATGCGGTCAAAACGGCGGGCTTGACCGTTCCTATCTAGCGGTTGAATCTTGGAATTTTTTTGGTGTTTCTCTGATTAAATAGATACTTATGTACCTATAAATGATTTTTGGAAAAAATAAATAGCAAACTATGAGGCAACTTCAGTGCAAATTTGACCCGCTTCCAACTGAATCAACGAGAATTTGTCTTTTTCACCAGAGGTGGATCAAAACTTTTTTTCACCTGAAACTTATTTTTGTGTGTTTCTAATAGATGTTCCAGAAATTTTATGAAAATATTCACCTTTCAAAATATTCACAACTCAAAAAGTGTTCGTGTCTTCAAAAGATGGGAAGACACTGGCCGGAAAATATCCCAAGCTTTTCTGAATTCTCTCTCCCCCTCTCTCCGAAAAAACAGGCTAGTAGAAAGAAAGAAAGAAGATGTGGCCCCATCCAAGCCCAGCCCAGCACAGCCCAAATGAACGAGTATGATGGAAGAGGCCGGTCCGGAGACAGGACCCGAGTCCGACCCGAGGCGGGTCCTGGGTTAGGGCTCGCCTGGACATATATACGCCAGCCGCGGCGCCTCAACCCCTTTAGTTCCAAGATCCAGCGAGAGACGAAGAGAAATCCCCAATCCACCAAACCCTAACCCACCAGGAGAGATCGGCGAGAGAGACCCGGCGATGGCGGTTGAGGAGATGCAGTTTGCCATGCCGATGGCCGCCGGCTACGAGGGATTTCACTTCACCCCGTTCCAGGCGGAGAAGGAGCAGGCGGAGTTGTTCGTCGGGGCCACCAGGGCGGAGCCGGCGGAGGACGAGGCCTTCGTCAGGGTCAGGGCGAAGACGGAGGCGGAGGCGGAGGCGGCGATCCTCAAGGCCAAGGCGGAGGCAGAGAAGGTGGCGGCGATCTTCAAGGCCAGGGCGGAGAAGGAGCCCAAGGCGGATGTGGAGGAGGAGGCTTTCGTCGTCAAGGCCAAGGAGGAGAAGGAGGAGGCGTTCGTCGTCAAGGCCAAGTCCAAGGCGAATGACCCGGCGTTCATGGCGCTGGCGGGACAGAGGGGCCCTGGTATGGCGGAGGCGGACGAGATGGACTACATGTCGGACGAGACGGACTACGGCTCGGACGAAGACATTGACGTGACCTACGCCAAGATGTGTGAGCGGTTCGAGCTGCGCAGGCGGGTGAGGCATGCTCACATGCCCTGGCTCAAGTTCCAGTCCGCTGCCTCCCTCCTCAAGATGCAGGAGGATAACAAGGGACGGCAGGAGGAGGTTTCCGTGGTCGTCTGAGAAGCACAGAGACAAAGGAGGTCACCGATGCCAGTATCTATAATCCATCCATGTAGCTATCTATCTATATTTGTAGCTGAACCGTATGTAGTGATCCATCCCCACCGTTATGTATGCTCTCATGATCAAGTTAGGCACCGATGAACCAATGTTATGTGCCACTGATAAATTATCTAATGTTATCAATCCTCGTGTGTTATATGTTATCAGCTCGTGTTACCATTTGAGCTCCTTGTTACTCAAGCAAGTATGTTACTGTGATATGTCAGTGTTCTCATGCGATGTGATTGTTTCTGAGCTGTCCCGTGTGTGCTGATTGGGTTGTTTTAACCACAGTATCATCATGACTTCCCTATTCACTCCCTTGCTTATGTGGTAGTGACATCTTTGTTACATTTAAGGTTGTTTTTTCAGCTAATGTCATGGTTGAGAGCCATTCCTGTTATGTGGTGGTGCGGTGAGTATTTGTTGCTGCAGAATCAGGATCGATCTAAGCTATGTTCAATGATGTGGTGAGGTGATTCTAGCAGGGCAGGCAAGATGCATTTTGGACCTTCAGCCGCCTTGCTATGTTCTACTGATGCATCTCTTGACCAAAATTTCCCTTGCAGATCTTGGTTGCAAGCCTGACCTTTTCTTGTCTGTAGGTTCATCCTCTCCGCAGGCGTCTTCTTCTCCACTGCTAGGTCGGGTGGTCCTCCTATTACTTAATTCAATCCCAGGGCAAGATTCAACTTCCCTTTTAACGTTATTTGGTCTTCAGTCAATAATTCCATGCCGTTGCATCCTCTGTTTGAACATTTAGCTTTGCTTTTGCTGCTTGTACCATTGCCTACGTCTCAACACAGCGGCTCATTTCACTGAGGAGGTTCCATTTGCTCTGCGTAATTAAAACCAGTGACAATTACAGTTCTACCTAAACTGATTATTAACTTCTTAGTTTATACATGAAATTGTGATCTATTGGAATTTCATTCACCGGATGATATTTATTCCCCATTTTAACTGTTGACAATCTATCTGCATTTCCCCTGAAAAAGTTTTTGTCTCATCACAGGTCTTATGATGATATGGACGGTAGAAACGCTGGTGACATTTTGTAGGCTTTCGTAGTAAATTGATCCTTTATCAAGTTCATGCATTCTCCACACTTCACTGAATGGTCATAAAACTTACTCCCTCCGTAAACTAATATAAGAGCGTTTAGAATACTAAAATAGTGATCTAAACGCTCTTATATTAGTTTACAGAGGGAGTACATTCTTTATTTATTTTGTAGTTAATCCTCTTGTAGTTAATCATTGCTGGTGCCTAGCGGTGCATCTTTCTGAGATGTTTCAGAGTATCATTGCTGGTGCTTATATGGCAGGGCTATGGGTTTTTGTCATGTTGAGTAGTAGGCAAGCTATGGAAACAACTAAATTTCCTTTGGCCCTTTAGGCGGAGGGATACAGGCGCTCCTCTCAGGCTATTTGCAGCTCGAGTTGTCTCTTGCTGGTTGACTGGTGCGTGATGGTCGGCGTGTGCTGTTCTGCTGGTCTCAATTGTGCTTCTGTTGCCGTGAAGTTAGTGTTTACTGTGCATGGCACGGAAGTGTCATGCTATGTTTTCTTGTTGCCCGCATGCTATTTGGTTTGTGTGGTTAGTTTTGTGTGCTCACTGATTTAGCTAATGTTGTCTGCTGGTGATTAACGGAGGGCAGTGCTGATGCTGGCCATCGTGTCGCTCTTTGCCTGTTGTTGCCCATTTGCCTGCTAGATGCATTGTTGTTGCTTTGCTATAGATATATGAATATATCATTTCCTGCTTTGGGCTGGACATAATTGATATCTAGCAACTTTTTTATTTTGTGAAGAACCACATAACAAAACAAGGAGGTTCAGTTTCATATTCTCATTATCATTTCTCATTTCTCATGATCTATTGATAATAGTCTGCAAGAAATGAAAGTTTATACAGATATGATCAAAGCTAAGGATGAACTACTCTGAAGTTATAGCTGTACAATTTGTTGCTGTCTATGGTGCAGTATGCTTGCTTCTTTTGATCGCTCAGAGCTGAAGGTTCATCTTTACTTGAAATATTTTTTCCCTTGGTATGGGTGTTCTATGGTGAAAAAACTACTTACCACTTTTGCATTCTTTTGAAGTTAGTGCCTGAAATAAGGGAGTTAGTAAATGATTTTTATGCAAGGTCGTAGATGTTACTCCTTCCCTGTGCCTATGAGTCAGCCTGCCTATATGGTTCTGCGTCTGCCTGAATGATGGTGTGGTGATACTTAGGGCTCTATTTTTTCTTCTGTGTCTCCGTTTCCCTTATTTTTCTTCTCTTTCTAGGATTAAATCTTTAACCGTTTTTGGTCGCAGGTAATATGGAAAGCATAGACCGATGAGGTGTTGAGCAGTGCTGATGCGAATCTCACAGGTGTCTTTCTGGTCCATGCAAGCGGCTCCTTGCTGCTGCTATTTAGAACGTGTCTATTTGTTTGAATTTAATATTTTTGAAGATGCCACTTTGTCGGACATACAATGTTGATTCTTATCCTGCAATCTCATTGTATTCCTGTTTCTGAACCTCCGGGTCTGGGGTATTCTCAGTCTTATGGCGAGTGGTTCTGTTCTGGTTCTGTTTAGCAATACCAGTGTGAGCATGCTGTTTGTCTTCAGTATCAGCTTGAATGCTAATTAAATATTCACCGGAGGCAGCAATGAACAGAGATAACGGTTTTCAAAATAAATAAATAAATCCATAAGCTGCTGAAGATTGTCATTTTTCGAGAGGTACATTTGCTGCTTGATCATTGTAGTATTCTTGTTAGCATTCCCTCAATGCTAATATTGTGATCTTTAAGCTCAAATCATCCCTTTCAGTGATGCAAATATAATTTTGAAAAGCTGAAACTTATCTTTAGTAGTAGTCATGATCTTTCTATGGTCTTTTTGCAGGAAAGAGGGTTAGGCACTACAAAATCAGAGTGATTCTCCACGAGGGTGCAAAAGGGAAAAGAGAAGCATCGAAGTGTGCAGGACGGAACATGTCAAAAGGGAAAAGAGAAGCATCCGAGGGCGATCGGAGAAGGGACCAGCGATCTGCGACGTCATTTAGTGTTGAAGGTCTTGGACGCCAAGAACAATTCCTTCCTGCAACGATCTGAACTTGTGTTTAGCTCTATGATCTCCTAATCGCCCGCACACTCATCCGGATCTAGAGATCTCAGTGGCTGTAATAATACTCTGTCCCTAACTTGTGCAGTTGCTGAATGTTCTGAACTGTTACCTGAATCCTTGCTGCAACTCAGTTGACTAGTTACTATGATTTCCATGCTTGTGTCCCAACATAGAATTGTTAGAAGTGTGGCTGTAATCTGCTCCTTGGTTGTGTGTCCTAACATAGAATTGTTAGAAGTGTGGCTGTAATCTGCTCCTTGCTTGTGTCCTAGACTCCTAGTATCTCGTTGCTTGTGAAAGGTTTGTGATTATTGTTACGTCACTTTGTCTGTGATCCTCACAAGTGAAGATGGGCATCTCTGTTTATCATTAGCAAAAGTGAACTTTATTTAAAAGTTAAATGAAACTAAAACAATGAACATCTGTCCATCATATAAAAATGCAGTTACCAGGATCACACCACTGTAAGGATGAAAACAAAAATGATGAAAGCAAACATGAGTGATCTTCGGACGAATAACCAACCTACATATGTGTGTACAAGGATAGAACTAGCGTCATCCTCTTTCCAGCACAAAGTTATCAATGAAAGCTGTCTCAATCTAGTGACAGTGTAAGTGTGTAACCACTTCAAGTTACATAGTGGCGCCAAGTGATTCATACAGGCACTGGAATGATAGATATGGTTAGCAAGCAGTGCCATTGCTCGTACATTATATCTGAAAGAAAGAATGGTCCAGGAACTTGCACAAAGATGCTGTTGTTTCAGATAACTATTTATTATCTGCATATCATAATCACTTATGGTGCTGTTATCTACTCCCTCCGTTCCTAAATACTTGCCTTTCTAGACCTTTCAAATGACTACTACATACGGATGTATGTAGACACATTTTAGAGTGTAGATTTACTCATTTTGCTCCGTATGTAGTCACTTGTTGAAATACCTAGAAAGACAAGTATTTAGGAACGGAGGGAGTAGCTCGGTTTTCTTTTTCTTTCTGTGGTAGTGTAGTTGCTCGATAAATTTCAGTTAATGCGAGATGAAAACCAAATAACAGTTAATGCGATATGAATCGCACCCGTTAAAATCACCTCTATATGGCCCAGATCATGCCTGATTATGCAGCAATAAACATTAAACCAGCAGAATGAACTCACCACGATATAAGAGGAATGACCCATCAACTATGACATTATCCAAAAAAAGCTTTTAACCACACAAAAGATCTCATACCACATATAAATATTCTGGTTGAAACAATCCAACCAGCAGGCACAAGGCCTGACAAACACTCAATATGGAGCTCAAAATGATAAAAACCACCAACATAAGATAAATTATCAGTCATAAAAGAGCAGTGCCAAAGTCTCGACAGAAGAATCTCTACAGGCACAAGGGTCTCTACAAAAGAACCTCTATAGGCTCAGGGCATGACCAACACTCACTAAGGAGCTCAAAATGATAACACTACCGGTAGATATAGATAACATAAGATAAATTCTAATTCATGAAGCAGCGTCGCCAAAATCTTGATAAAATAACCTCTACTCTTGAAGCTTGGGTAGCGCCCTGAAATGCTCCGGCATTTCAAGAACCACATTTAGGATAACGGCGTGGAAATCCGTCAACATGTTTTCCAGCCTATCCACTAGGCCCTTATGCTGACTTCCGAGCCGAAGGAGGTATTGGCGGTTCTTGTTGCTGGAGGTCATTACCTTCAGCATTTCCCTTCTCTTATCAGCAATCAGATTGTTCTGGTAGAAGATAGCACGCTTAAGCAGATCGCCCAGCACAAGGCCGGTTGAGTGCTTATTTTTGTCAAACAGCCAAGTGGACTCCTCCTATACGAAAATAAACAAATTAGTGTTGAGTCTCCACAGGAAAGGTAGCTTCAGCACACAGACTTGATTATTCAAGATGCATCACTTTGCTAAACAGAAATCATAAACCACCAATAATGTTTGCACAGCTATTTCTTAACCAACAAATAGAAGCAAGTTGCAACATGCTAACAATGTGTACAAGTTGAGACATCAATTGCAGAAGAAGTAAAGGAATTAGACACCAAAACTTAGCTAAAACAGAACCACCACCATCATAGTACAAACAGACAATTCACCAATATCACAGGGCAGGAAATTAGACCACATGAACAATGACCAGAATTTACAAGAAGTAGAATATGATATCTGTCATGGCAAAAGGATTTTACAGTGTACATGGCTGCAGATTTTAAAGTATTATTACCACTGTTTGACTCGTATAACTAAACACATTGGAACCAAAAGGGGAAGACTTCACCCACAGAAATTGACCAATCACCAGTTACCCCCACAGATCTTCCTATCAGAAAGTGCACTCTTACTTCATCCACAGAAATTGAGCAAACCTACAACTCATGGAATCAGAGAACAAAACAGAAGCCATGAAGCCATCTTACCAGTTTGTTTGCCCCTTTTGGGATGGGAAAGCCTTTCTTGACTGGCTCATACCGACGGTCTTGGAAGGCTTTGAACTCGTCCTCGGGCGTATGGAGCCTCTGCCGAAACAGAGCTTACTAGCGCAATCGGCGGTGGGGGATCGACGCCCTCGAGCGCCTGCTGCTGCTCCTGGTGGTGGGCGGCGGCCATGGTTCGCTCCTTTGGATACTTAGGGATACCGCGGCGGCGGCGGCAGCGGATGCGGGTTCTTTGGGAGGAAGGCAGGGAGGGGGCGTCGCTTCTCCAAGGATGTCCTTCATATATTGTAGAATAATTGGGCCGGGCCTCCGGTTTAGAGGGAATTAGGCCATTAGCTAGGCTTGTTTACTGAAAAATGGAAAATTGTACTTTAGAGGAAGATGTTTACTAGAACTGAGAAAAGAAGGACATCACTAGATAACTTCTCTTTACTTGTAATTTAGTTGGAGATGTACCTGCGTGTATTGAACATTCGATTACCCCTAACAAAAAGTACATAGGCATTCGCTAGATCATCATTATTTAAAAGATTACTTGTATACAGAATTCATATTTACAAAGTGAAAATAAAAATGAAAAGGGGAACAAAAAATAATTTTTTATAAAAATGTTCATCGAACTACTAAAAATGTTCGAGTACATTCTAAAGGGTGATTGTGTATTTTAAAAATGTGTCCATGACTTAATAGAAACATATTATGCATTTTACCAGAATGTTTGCTACTCCCTGCATTCCAAAATGTAGTGCGCCCGTGCTTCCCGAGATTTAAGTTTGATGACCATAAATCTAACCAACAAGACCGACTACGGCGGGAGCAAAAATTATACCACTGACCGCATATTTTCGATACGAATTCAGTGGAATAATTTTTACTCCCGCCACAGTCGATCTCGTTGGTTAAATTTATGGTCAAACATAGATCCCGGGAAGTGCGGGCTACTAAATATTGTGTAAAATGGGACACGACATAATATAATTTGCAAGACAAATGGAAAATTTAGAACTTGGAATGTACACTTGTATGATTTAGCTCTGCTGCCGGACAGTGCCCTGGAGGCCGCACACGAGTCCGCTCCGACCCTTAATTTGGAGCCGGCTGCGCAGATCGAGGACGGGTGGCTGGACACCGCCTCGTGGGCTGCAACCTCTACGGCGATGGAGCCGAATACCGACCTTGTCCCTTGTGAAGCTCGTGACTCCGAGGTGCCAGACTCCTCGTCGGACTCGGAACCTCCCGCGCCCCTCCAATCGAATCCGATTTGGCGCCGATCATGGAGTTCACCGCTGCGGACATCTTTCAACACTCACCTTTCGGCGACATCCTGAATTCGCTAAGGTATCTCTCGTTATCAGGAGAGCCCTGGCCGGACTGCGGTCAGGACGGTTGGGATGCGGACGACGAAGAAATTCAAGGCCAACCCACCACCCACTTTGTAGCCACTGTCGACGATCTAACCGACATGCTAGACTTCGACTCCGAAGACATCGACGGTATGGACGACAATGCCGGAGACGACCAAGAACCAGCGCCCACTGGGCATTGGAAAGACACCTCAACTCACGACGTATACATGGTGGATACACCAAAAGGAAGCGATAACGAGGAACAACGGGACGCGGCGAAGGATAATTCGCCCGAAAAACAACCAAAACAGCGGCGCAAGCGCCGCCCGAAGTCCCGCCTCGATAACAACAACACCCATACTGACCCAGCTGTAGAGCAGGGCGAACTAGTGGACGACGAACATGCCACCAAGCAACCATCCGAACAGGATGAATTGGACGAGCAACCCATCCCCGGCGAAAACAACAGTCCAGACGATCTCACACCGGACACATCACCGGAGCATAAGAACCTTCACAAAAGGCTCGTCGCCACCGCAAGAAGTTTGAAGAAGCAGAAGCGGAAGCTCAAAACAACGGAAGACGTACTCAGAATGAGATGGAGCAAAGTACTCAAGACCGCAGATAAATACGGCGATATTTACCAAGCAAAGAGCTACCCGAAGCGCAAGCTGTTGCCCGAATTTGACGAGGAGGCCGCAGAGCCCCCACAGTCAAAAAAGAAAGAGGCTGCCTGGCCGGATAGACGACCAGACGACAGGCCAAGAGCAGCAAGCGGCGCCGCACACAAGCCGACACATGATCCACGCAAAAAGGCTGACCCGGTCAGGTCCATCTATGGGCCAAAAAAGAAGGCTCCAGGAAGCAATACAACATGCCGAGTGTTCGAAGAAAACGGCACACCTAAATACAGGGGCACCGCACACCCACTATGTTTCACCGACGAGGTACTTGATCATGAATTTCCAGCGGGATTCAAACCCGTAAACATAGAAGCATATGACGGAACAACAGACCCTGGAGTCTGGATTGAGGATTATATCCTACACATACATATGGCTAGAGGAGACGATCTCCATGCCATAAAATACCTACCCCTCAAGCTCAAAGGGCCAGCTAGGCATTGGCTCAAAAGCCTCCCAGAAAATACTATCGGAAGTTGGGAAGAGCTCGAGGATGCGTTTCGAGCAAATTTTCAGGGGACTTATGTCCGCCCTCCGGGCGCAGACGATTTAAGTCACATAACTCAACAGCCCGGAGAGTCAGCACGCAAATTCTGGAACAGGTTCCTCACCAAAAAGAACCAAATAGTCGACTGTCCGGATGCCGAAGCCTTAGCAGCCTTTAAACATAATGTCCGAGACGATGGCTCGCCAGACACCTCGACCAGGAAAAACCAAGAACAATGGCCGCGGTAACAAGCCTCATGACCCGCTTTTGCGCAGGGGAAGATAGCTGGCTGGCAAGATGCAGCACTAGCGACCCGAGTACATCTGAGGTCAGGGATGGAAATGGGAAATCACGACGCAGAAAAGATCAACGCCGGAATAAGGAGAATGGCCCAAATAGCACGGCGGTCAACGCCGGGTTCAAAAGCTCTCGACCGAATAACAAAACACTGCCTCTTAAGGACAACAGTGACGAGCTATCCAACCTAAACAAAATTTTGGATAGGATATGCCAAATCCACAGTACCCCCGGGAAGCCTGCAAACCATACCCACAGAGATTTTTGGGTCTTCAAGCAGTCCGGCCGACTTAACGCCGAACACAAGGGGCTCGACACACCAAGCGAGACGATGACGAACCCCACAAGCAGCGCGCCAGAAAACAGAAGACTTTCCCACTAGAAGTCAAAACAGTAAACTCACTTCATGTGATAACAAGGAAAAATAGTGCGGCACCTACTAAAGCACGTGCCGCACGATCCACCCCATCGGAGTCCCGAAATTGGATGTCAAAACCAATTACTTTCGACCATCAGGATTACTCTAGAAGTATTCGAAATGCAGGAGGGACCGCTTTGATATTGGATCCCATAATCGACGGACTACAATTCACACAAGTCCTAATGGATGGCGGCAGTGATATAAACCTGCTATACCAGGACACCATCCGCAGAATGGGGATAGACCCTACCAAAATTCGTCATAGCAGCACTTCCTTTAAAGGAGTGATGCCAGGCCTTTATGCCAATTGTACAGGCTCTATACTACTAGAGGTTGTGTTCGGTTCATCCAACAACTTCCGTCGCGAAAAGCTAATCTTCCATATCGCCCCATTCAAAAGTAGCCATCAAGCACTTCTGGGACGCGAAGCTTTCGCCCGCTTTAACGCAATACCTCATTACGCGTCTCTCACACTTAAAATGCCCGGTCCACGCGACATAATCTCATTAAAAGGTAACTTCGAGTGTTCCTCGACCACGGAAAACATGAGACTGCTTTGACAGCCACACACTAATCCGGCCTTGCTGATCAAAGCCCCTAAAAATAGGTCATTTAGACCTCGGACACGGTTAGGCGAGTCCGGTATAAATAAACAAGGGGCTCCCTAGCCGCATACCTCTTTACAAGGGGCTGCACGCATGAACAAGGAGAGCCAATAAAGCTCAACTTTATTCATCTTCCAAATCATAATCTGTTTTAAATACATTTTTTGCACGATATTTTTTCCAAACTAAGTTCTTCTCTTTTACAGATGAATCACGTGCTACACCCGTCTAGGATACAACACAACGGAGACATAGGCGCAGACGTGCAGCAGGGACCCGTTGCAAGGATTCTTTTCAGATTAAGACCCTGCGTAAACCTTTCTTACTGTCTCTTGTTGGTACACATCCCTCGGTTTCCGACCACAACCGAAGAGGAGGCTGGCGTTTTGGCATCGGCCGCGTCAAAAGTTCTTGCCCGTACCTGGACACTAGGGGCTTAGGGCATTGTTCTGCCCGTTATCATAAAGACCGAATACCTCAGGGAGTGTTCGACGTCTCGAGTTAGGCCTTATATGCATCAGCTCCGAATCATGTCTTTGGTCAAATGTTGGGTTTGCCCGGCTCCTGTGTTTTGCTGCTTACGTTCCGTATCATCGGCTAACACGGCACCAGGAGAACTACTGCGATTGTGCCCTGGTTCGGCCAGCCGAGCACCTCAGTAGAGAAAGCCGAAAACTGACTGTCATGATATAGCGAGAGACTGGTCAACCACTCGATCGACTACTGGAATGTTTAGAATTCCTCTGCTTTGACGAAGGACCGCTTCCCGTTCAGGCATATACGTGCCCCGAGTTCGGAGAGCACGGTGCCCCTAGGGGCTATATAGTAGCCCCACCATCGAGCTCCTATGGCTAAGTGAAAGTGATAAAGCATTATAGTCCGGTTGACTAGTTTGCTATGCTATCACCTCCTTCAAAGGACCAAGACATTGGATTAAGTGTGAAAATGTGCTTTTTTTTGCAAACACCCCCGCACCATGTGCGTGGGGGCTGAAGCCAAAGACTGCCATCTTTCAGGTTATACATACATATACATTAACGGCCGCACAGGAGATATTTCAATACTTGAACGCACAAGTATAAAAAGTCGTTATATTATAAATATGATTTCATAAATCATACATGTCATTTGAACATAACATTTTTCGAGCACTGCGACTCTATTAAACGAGCGCCCTGCAGGACCTCCTCAAAATAGTGCTCGGCGGGTAATCGACTTTTGTCCGAACCCTGGGACGCAACATCGGTGGCATCCATCTCCACCCAGTATGTCTTAACACGGGCGAGAGCCATCCGTGCACCCTCTATGCATGCCGACCGCTTCATCGCCTTGATATGCGGCACCGCCCCAAGGAATTGCTGCAACAAGCCAAAATAACTCTTCGGCTTGGGCCTTTCCGGCCACAGATGAGCCACCACATCCGTCATGGCAAGTCCGAACAATCTATTCAGCTCAGCCCACTCAGCCAACCGATCGGTCAACAAAAGTGGACGCTCCGGACTATGGAATTGAGACCAAAAAAGCTCTTCCATTTCGTGATCCTTCTGGCTTGGGAAGTGCACGACTGCATCCGCCGCACTCGCCGCCAAATCCAGATAAGGATCCTCTGCACCCCACAACTGGCCTAACGGAGCATACTTCTGATCCGTGAACTTCCTACGCAGCAGGAAGGGCTTTCCAGCCACAGTGTCTCCAGCCTGACGCAGTTCCTCCTTCATAGCCCGCATTGCAGAACGGGCATCCTTGGCTTCGGCGGTGGCCTTCTTCAGGTCCTCTTGCTCCACCTGGCGTTCTCTTTCAAGAACCTCATAGCGGTCGGTAGCATCTTTCAAGGCCATTCCGGCCATCTCCTCCCTGCTTCGGCAGTGAGCAGCCTTTTCGGCTTTTAGCTCTTCGGCCGCCTTCGAGGCAGCTGCATCACTACTTCTGGCTCGCTCCTTGGCTCGAGCAAGATCTGCCCGAAGGTCTTCCACAGCAGCGGCACCATCTGCATTAAGCATACATGTTGTAAGGAGTGGGCATCAGCTCCCTTACCAGGTGACCGCGGAGAAACCACCTACCTTGTGACTCGTCAAGTCTTTTATTGACCAGCGCGATGTCCGCATCCGCAACGTCGAGCTGCCGCTTCAGCTCGGCAACTCTATCAGTCCGGCTGGCCACCGAACATTCCGCCACCTGCATAGGAAAGGCGACATTTTATAACTGAGATTATGATCCTCGGCATGCTGTCGCTTTCGACAACATACCAAGTCTCAGGGGCTACTATCTATACAGGGCGCACTCAATGTGCAAAACTGTCCAAAGGTATGTCATTTTTTGCGTACCTCAAACCCCGTCAGTAAACTTCCGACGGCCTCATGCAACCCACTCTCGGCGGATGAGATCCTCTCAATCACCGTACTCATTAATGTGCGGTGATCTTCTGAGATAGACGCCCTCTCGAGCAGGTCCTACAGCTCCACCGATCGTACTCCAGTGGGTGCCGAACCCCCCGGCCCCGCCGAACTCGGGGAGACCCTCTGTGACGACACCTCAGGGTTGCCCGCCCCACCTGACGGGTCGGCAGATGGAGGCGTTTCGCTCTCCATCATCTCCGGACGAAGGTCCCCCGAGGATGAGCTCTGCCGAGAAGGGCTGAGATCCGAACTACAAAGTAAAAACTTTGGTTATCCTCAGAAATAAAATAGGATGTCCCTTATTACAAAATTCCCCTTTTTTCTACTTACGGCTCACTGGAGGGCTGATTCCTTTGGGGAGACTGTGCAGCCGACACAGGACCTTCCGGTGCGGATTTCTTTCCCTGTTTTGAGGCCTTGGCCTCCGGGTCTTTGGAAGCGGTCCTCTTCTCCCCCTGGAGGGAGGGATTCTTGATTCCCCCCTCGCCGAGAACCTCCTTAGCAGAGGTGGTAGTTTCCTTGTTCCTCCCTTCGCCCTCCTCCGAAGGCATTACCTTCAACATTTTGATTAACACGGGATCCGACATGGTCTCAGGGAGGGGGGCTGATGGAGTCATGTACCTAGGGTAGGGTCACAGACCTGATCTAAGTACCCTGCCCAAGGGCACCCTTAGAAGAGAACACCTTCCAGTCGACTTACGAGAGACTCACTCGACTGACTTGAAGGACTCGACCATGAAGACTCACTCGACCACCAGAAGGTCAAGAGGCACTCTGCACTGCAACGGCCTGTAATTAAGTAGACTTTATGATAGTAAAGACACTTTATGTGGGGCGTTACCAGTAATGCCCCGGACTTAATTCACCTTAAACCCTCTCCTACATGGGCTGGCTGGGGTCCTGGCGCACTCTATATAAGCCACCCCCCTCCACAGGTAGAAGGGTTCGGCACTCTGTAACTCATATACACTTAATCCACTCGACCGCCTCTGGGCTCCGAGACGTAGGGCTTTTACTTCCTCCGAGAAGGGCCTGAACTCGTACATCTCTTGTGTTTACAACCTCTCCATAGCTAGGACCTTGCCTTTCCATACCTACCCCCCACTCTACTGTCAGACTTAGAACCACGACAGTTGGCGCCCACCTTGGGGCAGGTGCTTTAGCGATTTTGTGGAGAAGTTGCGATTCTTCCGAGTACTTTCATCATGGTGGCTGCTGGATTTTTGGTCGAGGGCCAAGAGATCCGTCTCGGTGCTCTCACCTTCGTCGCCGACGACTCCGCCTGGCTCCAGGAGGCTCCACTCGACGTTGATGCGCTCCCCGTCCGCGGTGCGACGCATTTTCGCGCATGTGTCCGCGGTGTTCTGCTGCGGCAACCGTCGACCCCATATCGGTCGACTCCCCCATTGGCCACCCTCCCGATCTCCCGCCAGTGCAAGCGCTCGGGCCGGTCGAGGCTTCAGCGGTGGGTGAGGCACGCGGTGGCTCACCAGACGGCCACCGCCCAAGTTGCGGCAATCGAGCTCGACGAATCTCTTTACGGCCTGTTCGATCTGTCGACTGGCTCCGTAGAGACTGCATCCGAGTGCGATAGCAGTGATCCAGTGGCGGAAATCCTGATGGTCGACGGGCCCCGCAGTCCACCTGGCTTCGCCCGTGATGGTGGGACAGGCGACGGAGGCGACCCCGCACGAGACCACGAAGAGTACCAGCCCGAGCCACTCGACTCTCTGCAAAGAGAGGAACTTCGCCACAGGAACGTGGATGCCCTGTGTACTCCCATCACAGGAGAAACCCCCGAGGCTCGCGCCTTGGAGGAGGCACGTTTGGCCAACTTGGCCGAACGCACTCGCCTGGAGAATCTTCAGCGAGCACTCGACGAGCGCGCGCGGCAACGAGTTCCCGACACTAGTCGACGTCAACTCTTCCCGCCGACTCAGGTATATCGAACCCCAATCCAGAATTTAGCAGCTGCGACCCGTATTGCAGAGTCCATCCAGCCCTCTCAGTCGGAAGCCGGCAGAGGCTTGATGCAGATCAGGGATCTGCTCCGGGCAGCAGGTGATCAGAATTCAGCCGTGTCGCAGTCGCGCAACAGAATTCACAGTCGATCCGTCACTGCGAATACGGTTCAGTCGGCTCACAGCCCCAGACCGCCTCCGCGGCGTGAAGGGCGCGAGAATCGGCGAGACCAATATGGAGACCGACACGACCGAGATGATAGGCGTCGAGTGCCCAATTCCCCTCCGAGGGGTGGGTCTTACGCTCCTCGGCAGCAAGATGACAGACGTCAGCTCAGTGCGGGGCGAAGAGTTCCAGTCGACCCCAGAGAACCAGGCTTCGACGCGCGATCCATTATCGTGCAAGGCTTGGTCGACCGGAACAGAGCCCATCGAGGTGGACTCGACAGAGATGCGCCTACAAGCAGTCGAGTGCATGTTTCTGGTCCGGAATGTTTCAGCAGAGCTATCAGAGCCGCGGTGATCCCTCCCAATTTCAGGTTGGCAACAGGAGTCAGCAAGTTCACTGGTGAGTCTAAGCCTGAAACTTGGCTTGAGGACTACCGAGTGGGGTTCAGATTGGTGGTGGGAATGATGAGGTGGCCATGAAACATCTGCCCCTCATGTTGGAAGGTTCTGCCAGAGCATGGTTGACTCAGTTACCTCCTAGCAGCATTTACACTTGGGAAGATCTGTCCCGAGTGTTCATCAGAACATTTGAAGGAACTTGCAAGCGACCGGCTGGATTGAGGGAGCTGCGAGTCTGTGTGCAAAAGACCAATGAGACTCTCAGGGAGTATATTCAGAGGTGGATCACTTTGCACCATACTGTGGAGAATGTGTCTGATCATCAGGCAGTCTGTGCCTTCAAGGATGGCGTCAAGAACAGAGAATTGAGTTTGAAATTTGGTCGAACCGGAGACATGACCTTGAGTCGGATGATGGAAATTGCTACCAAGTACGCCAACGGCGAAGAAGAAGACCGACTCCGAAGCGGCAAGCACAAGACGAGTCAGTCGGAGAAGGGAAACACCAGTCGGAAACAGAAGCGGAAGGCTGAACCGGCAGCTCCTGGAGAGGCTCTGGCCGTGACTCAGGGAAAGTCTAAGGGGAAACCAAAAGGATCCTGGAACCCTAAGAAAGTAAAGGATAAAGAAGGGAACGACGTGATGGACATGCCGTGTCACATCCACACGAAGAAAGATGAAGAAGGGAATATCATTTACCCAAAGCATACCACTCGCCAATGTCGACTCCTGATCCAACAGTTTCAAGGAAAACAGTCTAAAGACAAGGAGAAGGAGTCAGACAAGGCCGAAGACAAGGAGGACAATGAGGAAGGATATCCGCATATCAACTCCACTCTGATGATCTTTGCAGATGTGGAAAGCAAGAGTCGATTGAAAGTCATTAACCGTGAGGTGAACATGGTTGCCCCAGCAAAAGCAAATTATTTGAAATGGTCCCAAACACCCATCACATTCGACCAATCTGATCATCCGACTCATATTGCCACCCCTGGGAGGCAAGCTTTGGTGGTCGATCCAGTTGTCGAAGGCACTCGACTGACAAAGGTGCTGATGGACGGTGGTAGCGGGCTGAATTTGTTGTATGCAGACACACTGAAAGGAATGGGCATTCCGATGTCCCGACTGAGCACCAGTAACATGAGCTTTCATGGAGTTATACCAGGAAAGAAAGCCGAGTCACTCGGCCAAATAGCTCTGGACGTGGTGTTCGGTGATTCGAAACATTTTCGCAAAGAGAAGTTGACGTTTGAGGTCGTGGATTTTCAGAGTGCATATCATGCCATTTTGGGCAGACCAGCTTATGCACGGTTCATGGCTCGACCATGTTACGTGTACCTCAAATTGAAGATGCCCGGACCCAAAGGAGTGATCACTGTCACCGGTGATCGGAAAAAGGCAGAAGAGTGCTTTCAGAAGGGCTCAAAGATTGCTGATTCCCAAGTGACAGCGGTCGAGTTTGAAGAATACAAGCAAAACGCAGATCCGAGTGACTTGCTGCGATCCAAGAAACCCGCCACAGAATCTGCATTTCAGTCAGCCGGTGAGACGAAGCCTGTTCACATTCACCCGACCGACCCCGATGCAGCTCCGACCCACATCTCCACAACACTCGACCCGAAATAGGAAGAAGCGCTCATCCAGTTCCTCCGTGAGAACTGGGACATTTTTGCATGGAAGCCCGCTGACATGCCAGGTGTTCCCAGGGGACTGGCTGAGCATCGCCTAAGAGTCGACTCATCTGCAAAACCAGTCAAAGAGCATCTTCGGCGGTCCGCCGTCCAGAAGAGAAAATCCATTGGTGAAGAAGTGGCTCGACTGTTGGCGGCAGGATTTATCCGAGAGATATACCACTCCGAGTGGCTCGCTAATGTCGTCATGGTTCCTAAAAAGGACAAATCGCTCCGAATGTGCATTGATTTCAAGCACATCAACCGGGCCTGCCCGAAAGATCATTTTCCTCTCCCCCGCATAGATCAAATTGTTGACTCGACCGCGGGATGCGAGAGATTGTCTTTTCTAGACGCCTACTCCGGGTACCACCAGATCCGTCTGTACGGACCCGACGAGATAAAAACAGCTTTCATCACTCCATTCGGGTGCTTCTGCTATATCACCATGCCATTCGGCCTCAAGAATGCCGGAGCCACATTTATGCGAATGATTCAGAAGTGTCTACTCACTCAAATCAGTCGGAATGTGGAAGCGTATATGGATGATATCGTCATCAAGTCACGAAAAGGTTCCGACCTGCTCGCTGACCTCGCTGAAACATTTGCCAACCTCAGAAGGTATGATATCAAGCTCAATCCATCAAAGTGCACATTCGGAGTTCCTGGTGGCAAGTTACTCGGCTTTCTCGTTTCCGAGCGAGGGATCGATGCTAATCTAGAAAAGATCGGCACTATTCTCCGAATGAAACGCCCTGTGCGAGTGCACGATGTCCAGAAGCTTACTGGATGCTTGGCCGCATTAAGTCGATTCATCTCACGACTCGGTGAAAAGGCATTGCCTCTTTACCGACTGATGAAGAAGGCAGACAAGTTCGAGTGGACTCCAGAAGCTGATGCAGCGTTTGCCGAGCTAAAAGCTCTGCTCTCCACCCAGCCGGTGCTTGCTGCTCCAATCAGCAAAGAGCCTCTGTTGCTTTATATCGCAGCCACAGGACAAGTCGTCAGTACAGTGCTTACGGTCGAGCGGGAAGAAGAAGGAAAGGCTTTCAAAGTTCAGCGCCCAGTGTATTATTTGTCTGAAGTCTTGACTCCATCCAAGCAGAGATATCCTCATTATCAGAAGCTTGTGTACGGAATATACATGACCACAAAGAAGGTTGCTCATTATTTCTCTGATCATTCCATCACAGTCATCAGCGACGCTCCACTATCAGAGATTTTGCTCAACAGAGATGCAACTGGTCGAGTGGCAAAATGGGCAATTGAACTTCTTCCCCTTGATATCAAGTTTGAGGCAAAGAAAGACATTAAGTCCCAGGCAATAGCAGATTTCCTCGCTGAGTGGATTGAACAACAGCAGCCGACTGAAGTTCACTCGGAGCATTGGACCATGTTCTTTGATGGCTCTAAGATGTTGAATGGTTCCGGTGCTGGGGTTGTCCTGGTTTCCCCCAGAGGAGATAAGCTCAAATATGTGCTCTAGATTCACTTTGATTCCTCCAATAATGAGGCAGAGTATGAGGCCCTCTTATACCGATTGCGCATGGCCATTTCACTCGGCGTCCGTCGCCTGATGGTCTATGGCGACTCGGATTTAGTGGTCAACCAAGTGATGAAGGAGTGGGACGTGAGAAGCCCAGCCATGACTGGATACTGCAGTGCAGTGAGGAAGCTGGAAAAGAAGTTCGAGGGGTTGGAGCTCCATCATATACCCCGACTGAAAAATCAAGCAGCTGATGAACTAGCAAAGACAGGTTCCAAGAGAGGAGCCATTCCGAGTGGTGTGTTCTTGGAGCATATACACACTCCTTCAGTCAAAGAAGATCCTTTCACCGAAGAAACTCCACAGCCCAAGAGTGCCACAGATCCGACTGAAGTTGAAGTCCCAGCAGTGGTCGACTTGATCATGGAGGTCTTGGTGGTCATTCCCGACTGGACAGTTCCATATATCGCGTATATCATGAGAAAAGAGCTCCCGGAGGATGAGGAAGAGGCTCGACAGATCGTCCGTCGATCGAAAGCCTTTACCGTAATCAAAGGACAGCTATATAGAGAAAGCGCGACTGGAGTTGGTCAGAAGTGCATAACACCAGAAGAAGGTCGAATCATCCTCAATGATATCCATTCGGGAACCTGTGGCCATCATGCGTCCTCTCAGACCATCGTGGCCAAAGCATACCGAGCCGGATTTTACTGGCCAAAGGCAAATGAGATGGCAAAGGAAATAGTGGATAAGTGCGAAGGATGTCAGTTCTACTCGAATATGTCACACAAGCCTGCATCAGCTTTGAAGACCATTCCACTCATCTGGCCTTTCGCAGTATGGGGGTTGGACATGGTCGGTCCTTTGAGAACAGGGCGAAGTGGCTTCACGCATGTACTGGTGGTAGTCGACAAGTTCACCAAGTGGATTGAGGCTAAACCAATCAAGAACCTTGACGCCGGTGCTGCTGTTAGCTTCATCAGGGAACTGATATTCAGATATGGAGTCCCGCACAGCATCATTACAGATAATGGGTCGAACTTTGACTCGGAAGAATTCAGGGATTTCTGCAACTCTCAAGGCACACGAGTCGACTACGCTTCAGTCGCCCATCCGCAGTCGAATGGACAAGCCGAGCGAGCCAATGGTCTGATTCTCAAGGGATTGAAACCCCGACTGATGCGTGATCTCAAGCATGCAGCTGGAGCTTGGGTCGACGAACTTCCCTCGGTGCTTTGGGGACTGCGGACCACACCTAATCGGTCGACCGGAAGAACTCCATTCTTCTTGGTCTACGGAGCTGAAGCAGTCTTGCCGAGTGATCTTCTCCACAATGCTCCTCGAGTTGAGATCTACAACGAAGCAGAAGCTGAGCAAGCGCGGCAGGACGCAGTCGACCTTTTAGAGGAAGAAAGGGAGATGGCTCTGATCCGATCGACCATCTACCGACAAGATTTGCGTCGTTTCCACGCCAGAAATGTGAGGAGTCGAGCCTTCCAGGGAGGTGATTTAGTTCTCCGAGTGGATCAGAAGAAGCCACACAAACTTGCTCCTTCTTGGGAAGGGCCCTTCATCGTCACCAAAGTTCTCCACAACGGAGCATACCATCTTTACAACGTCGAACATAATATCGACGAGCCCCGAGCTTGGAATGCGGAACTTCTCCGCCCATTTTACACTTAAGATTTATCACTCGGATGAGTTGCAATAAAGTACTCCTGTAGTTCATGGATTTCAAAATAATAGTGTCACAGTTCCTCCATTATTTTTGTCACTCTTTATTTTGTCCAATAAAATTTTCCCTCAGTGGGTGACTTAGCCGCGAATCCGTTTCGCCTAAGTTTGTAAAAATCCTACCGAGTGGTGAGCCAGACTCCCACTCGGAGGCTTAGCTGCGAATCCGTTTCGCCTAAGTTATAAAATCCTACCGAGTGGTAAGCCAGACTTCCACTCGGGGCTTAGCTGCCCGTCTCGCCTAAGTTATAAAAATCCTACCGAGTGGAAGCAACTTCACTCGGAGGCTTAGCTGCAGTCCAAGTACTCGCCTAAGTTATAAAAATCCTACCGAGTGGTAAGCACTTCCTCGGGGCTTAGCTGCAGTCCAAGTTCGCCTAAGTTATAAAAATCCTACCGAGTGAAGAGCAACTCTCACTCGGGGCTTAGCTGCAGTCCAAGTACTCGCCTAAGTTAAAAATCCTACCGAGTGAAGCAAACTTCACTCGGGGCTTAGCTGCAGTCCAAGTGCTCGCCTAAGTTAAAAATCCTACCGAGTGAAGAGACTCTCACTCGGGGCTTAGCTGCAGTCCAAGTGCTCGCCTAAGTTATAAAAATCCTACCGAGTGGAGCCAACTTCCACTCGGGGCGTAGCTGCAGCCCAGTGCTCGCCTAAGATTTAAAAAAAATCCTAACCGAGTGGTAAGCCAGACTTCCACTCGGGGCTTAGCTGCAGCCCAGTGCTCGCCTAAGTTTTTAAAAATCCTAAGCCGAGTGGTAAGCCAAACTATCACTCGGGGCTTAGCTGCAGCTCAGTGCTCGCCTAAGATTTAAAAAATCCTACGAGTGTTAAGCCAGACTTCCACTCGGGGGGCTTAGCTGCAGCCACGTGCTTCGCCTAAGTTTTTGAAAATCCTATCGAGTGGAGAGCAAACCTCTCACTCGGGGGCTTAACTGCAGCCCAGTGCTCGCCTAAGATTTAAAAAATCCTACCAAGTGGTAAGCCAAGACTTCCACTCGGGGCTTAGCTGCAGCCCAGTGCTCGCTAAGTTTTTGAAAATCCTACCGAGTGGAGAGCAAACCTCTCACTCGGGGGCTTAACTGCAGCCCAGTGCTCGCCTAAGATTTAAAAAATCCTACCGAGTGAAGAGCAAACCTCTCACTCGGGGGCTTAACTGCAGCCCAGTGCTCGCCTAAGATTTAAAAAATCCTACCGAGTGAAGAGCAAACCTCTCACTCGGGGGCTTAGCTGCAGCCCCAGTGCTCGCCTAAGATTTAAAAAATCCTACCGATGAAGAGCAACCTCCACGGGGCTTAGCTGCAGCCCAGTGCCGCCTAAGATTTAAAAATCCTACCGAGTGGAAGCCAGACTTCCACTCGGGGGCTTAGCTGCAGTCCAAGTACTCGCCTAAGATTTAAAAATCCTACCGAGTGGTAAGCCAGACTTCTACTCGGAGGCTTAGCTGCAGTCCAAGTACTCGCCTAAGTTATCAAAATCCTACCGAGTGAAGAGCAAACCTCTCACTCGGGGGCTTAGCTGCAGCCCAGTGCTCGCCTAAGTTATCAAAATCCTACCGAGTGAAGAGCAAACCTCTCACTCGGGGGCTTAGCTGCAGCCCAGCGTTCGCCTAAGTTATCAAAAGCCTACCGAGTGAAGAGCGAACCTCTCACTCGGGGGGCTTAGCTGCAGCCCAGCGCTCGCCTAAGTTATCAAAATCCTACCGAGTGAAGAGCAAACCTCTCACTCGGGAGGCTTAGCTGCAGCCCAGCACTCGCCTAAGTGGATTAAAGAATGAGTCGACTGCAGTAAGCGTCTCGCTCTGAACCTGCAAAAGACATTTTGAGCCAAAAGCAATCATATTCAAACACCAAATTCAAGTTCAGATCGATACCTAAAGGAACCGAAAGTGCTCAGGCGCTAAGCCTGTTAAGGTTTATCGGTTACAATTCCACTCGGCATACCGAGGCAAATTTAAGCGTCGAGCTAGAAGAAGTTTTTTACCCCTCCTGCGGAGGGCTGGATGGTGCAACAAACTCATCAAGATCAATACCATCTGCGATCCGAGTGGCAGCAGCAAGGAAAGTTTCCATAAAGGACCTGAAGTCGTGTTTCTTGGTGTTGGCCACTCGGAGGGCAGCCAACTTGTCTTCTCGCGCATCTTTGCAGTGGACCCGGGCCAGACATAGAGCAACATCTGCACCACACCGAGCCGAGGACTTTTTCCACTCCTGCACTCGACCAGGGACAGCGTTCAAACGAGCCATCAGCGACTCGAGGTTGTTCTGGAGTGTCTCCCCGGGCCAGAGCGTTGAGTCGATGCGAGATGTGGCGACCTTCAGCCTTGCAAGATAGTCCACGGCAGCTGCAACACGGGACTCCAGTCGGAAAACATCCATGGCAACTTCGTCGTTCACCGGAGAATTGACGGGGTCAAGGTTTGGTTCCAGCCGGCTAGTCTCTTCTTCAAAGTTTTGACAAAATTCTGCAAGAACGATCACCGAGTCAAAGCAATGGTCGAATGAAAAAAAACCATAGTTGAAAGTGATTGTTGAAGGCTTACCTTCAAGCATAAGAAACAGCTTCTTGGCAAGACCACTCAGGAAGGCCTCCAGAACATTTTTCTTCTCAAGAGCAGCTTTCAGATTGGTATTTTCTTGTTCAAGATTGGCAACTGAAGCTAACTTCTCGTCGGCAAGCTTGATCCTCTCAGCTAGTTCAAGGTCCTTTTTCCTTTGGGCCTCCCTCACCTTACCTGCAAGTTACAGCAAGATCAGATTTTGAAACGAATAAAGGGAAAAAGCAGTCGTCAAGGTCTCACCAAACATACCTTCGGTCTCCTCTTTTGCCTTCGTCAGATTCTCCTGAACCAGCTTCAAATTCAGCTCGAGCTGAATGTGCTTGTTTTCCAATTCAGTGTAGCGAGCCGCAAGGTCAGAGGAGTTCTGCGAAGAACCAATCGACTAAATGTCAAAGATAATTCACTTCCGAGTGGAAAAGGAAAAATCACGCGTTTCTAAGACTACAGCCGAATCCAAGCATTCGACCGTAGTCTCAGAGACTACACCCAGTGGGTGCACTCAGCGTGCCCCCACTAATCCTATTGAAGACAGAGTCGACCAGTCGACCTAAAAAAAAAGAAAGCCTAAGGCCGACTGCTAGCAGTCGACCTTAGCCTTGGGGACTACACCCAGCGGGTGCACTCAGCGTGGCCCCGCTAACACGGAGTTTAAATTGAGTCGACCAGTCGACCGGTTTGCGAAATCCAGTCGCCATAGTCGAATGACAGAAAGACTGAAATTATAAAGCCGAAGGCCGACTGCCAGCAGTCGACCTTAGCCTTGGGGACTACACCCAGCGGGTGCACTCAGCGTGCCCCCGCTAACTCGGAGTTTAAATCGACACACCCAGTGGGTGACTACTATAAATTCTGGAAAGAAAAGTTTTTGATAGCATATCCTAACGAAACAAGCGATGGTCGACTGACCTGAACATTGCTTTGAAGGGCGGAACTGGCGTCGTAAGCTGCCTGGCTTGCATCCCGGATGGTCTTCAACTGCTCCATCATGACACCTGCCTGGCGTATCGCCTCCTTCGCGGCGCCAGCTTGGTCCTCTGGGACGTGGTGCGTCGTGAAGAGGGAGGGTTGCGGAGCACTCGTCAGCGGATCTGCGAAGGACACAGTGTGTCGAGTGGTGTTCTCCTCCTCCGCGACCAGAGTCTCAGGCACCGTCACATCCTGAGGCACCCCGCTGGCAGACGTTTTCCTTCTCATTCTGTGCTTTAGTGGTTCCTCGTCTTCATCATCATCAGGGATAGTGATAACAACATTGGATGGAGCTACAGAAAAGAATCAGAATTAGAGATCATGAGTCAGTCAACTAGAAACGGTGTTAAGAGTATAATACCAGGTTTTGAGGTTGCTGCGTCCTCCATCTCATGGTCGTCAGCCCGGGCTGAGGTCTCAGAAGTAGCAGCACTACAATTCCAAAGAGTCAGTCGACTAACTCCAGCGCCAACCAGAGATAAAGTTCACGCAAAACAAGAAGACTTAAGCGGCATGATTACCCTGATATGGTGGGGATGGACACCTTCATCTTCGGCAGGTGCTTGGTCGGCTTCGACAGGGCCGCCCTAGGCTGCTTCGACGCCTTTTCAGTCGGCGCCGGAGAGGTGGTCCGAGGGCGCTTGGTCGACTGAGTGACAGTCGCAACCCCCTTGCCGCGTTCAGTCGCAGGGTCGTGGACAAGCTTCGACCGCCTTTCCGAGCGCGGTGGTGCGACCTCCTCCTCCTCCTCTTCTTCGTCTTCATCATCATCATCATCGTCGTCACCGTCATCGTCGTCATCCTCAGCGGCGTCCGAGTCCCACTCCTCCTCCTGGCTCTCGCCCCCGCTCGCTTCTCCCTCCTCAGTCGGAGCCTGTGCTCCATTGGGCATCGAGTACAGCTCAGTGAGGGCCTGATGGACATCAAGACAAAGATCAATCGACCGATTGGCAGAGAAAACAGAAATGAATATGACAAAAATACAATGGGAAGCGGAGCAGACATACCTTGTTTGGATCACTGTAACAGTCGAGTGGAGGAACCCTCCTGGCTCCGCGAGGGTTATCCTTGTTCCCAGTAACGGCGGCCATCCACCTCTCCAGAGTGGCGTCGTCGACTGCTTCTGGATGGACCCGAGTCTCATCCTCGGTCCCGCAGTACAACCACATACAATGGCTCCGAAACTGAAGAGGCTGGATACGGCGCCTAAGGAAAACCTCCAGGAGATCCATACCCGTCACTCCCTCCCGAACCAATTGAACTACGCGCTCCATCAACATCTTCACGTCAGCTTTCTCCTCCGGAATCAACTTCAGAGAGGAAGGCTTGTTCACTCGGCCCATGGTGAACTGAGGGAGTCCACTCGACTGCCCCGGCGTCGACTGATCCTGGCAGTAGAACCAGGTCGACTGCCAGCCTCTGACTGACTCGGGAAATGTCATGGCTGGGAAGGTGCTCTTGTTCCTCACCTGGATCCCCAGGCCCCCACACATTTGGACGACTCGGGTCTTTTCGTCGCCTGGGCTCGCCTTCTTCACGGTCTGAGAGCGACACGTGAATATGTGCTTGAACAAACCCCAATGCGGTCGACAGCCCAGAAAACCCTCACACATGGACACAAACGCAGCAAGATAGGCGATAGAGTTCGGGGTGAAGTGGTGGAGTTACGCTCCAAAGAAGTTCAAGAAACCACGAAAGAAAATGCTCGGCGGCAAAGAGAATCCGCGGTCGACATGGGTAGCCAGGAGCACGCACTCACCCTCTTCTGGCTGGGGCTGCCACTCCTTCCCTGGAAGCCTCGCAGCTCCATGGGGGATCAGGCCCTCGTTGGCCATGTCGAGGAGATCTTTCTCCGTGATGGTCGACTGGATCCAATATCCTTGGACCCAGCCCTTCGGCAGGCGGGATCTAGACGAAGACCCGCCGCGACTGGTGGATCGCCCCTTCGCCTTCTCCGTCGCCGACGCCTTCTTCGCGCGTTCCAGCGCCGCCGTCTTCTCCTTCACCATGGCTGCCGGCGAGGCGTGCGAGGAGAGGTTGTGCGGAGGCGAGAGCGAGCGCGTTGGGCAGAGGCGAAGGGAGTAGAGAGAAAATGCTGAGGCACTGTTCAAAAAACCCTCGCCGGGCGCATTTATAAGATCCCTTCCGAGTCGATGACAGGTGGGCCCGGTCGATCTAATCATATCCCGAAACAGTTACGCGAGCGCCGTACGTGGCGAAAAAAGCGGCGCGGGGATCGAGGCGTCTATGCACCGTCCCATCCGAGCGCCGCGGACCGCTCCGCTTCGCGCGCTCCCCCAAATTCCGTATCCCACGGAATCCGCAAACAGCAGATCAGTCTGCCAAACGCGGGATTCCCTGCGATCCGTCGCTCGGAAATCAGCGAAGTCCAAAAGATCACTCGATGAAGAAAAAGAATGGATCGAGTCGACTAAAGAAAAGTTGCTCACTATCAACGAAGAGATTTTTTGGTTCAAAGCAACGCACGACTAGCACGTGAAGGTTAATCGGAAACAACATCAACTCCTTCATCACTCAAGCCTCAATCCATTCGGGGGCTAATGTTGGAGTCATGTACCTAGGGTAGGGTCACATACCTGATCTAAGTACCCTGCCCAAGGGCACCCTTAGAAGAGAACACCTTCCAGTCGACTTACGAGAGACTCACTCGACTGACTTGAAGGACTCGACCACGAAGACTCACTCGACCACCAGAAGGTCAAGAGGCACTCTGCACTGCAACGGCCTGTAATTAAGTAGACTTTATGATAGTAAAGACACTTTATGTGGGGCGTTACCAGTAACGCCCCGGACTTAATTCACCTTAAACCCTCTCCTACATGGGCTGGCTGGGGTCCTGGCGCACTCTATATAAGCCACCCCCCTCCACAGGTAGAAGGGTTCAGCACTCTGTAACTCATATACACTTAATCCACTCGACCGCCTCTGGGCTCCGAGACGTAGGGCTTTTACTTCCTCCGAGAAGGGCCTGAACTCGTACATCTCTTGTGTTTACAACCTCTCCATAGCTAGGACCTTGCATTTCCATACCTAACCCCCACTCTACTGTCAGACTTAGAACCACGACAGGGGCCGGACACCGTATCAATTTTGCTTGTGCTATCCACTCCTGTCCAAGGGATAGCGGGTTAAAAGGCAAATCCATGATAAATAAATGGACGATATGTCCGGGCACAGGGCTACTTACTTGAGTATCCAGGCGATTGCAGCTTAGACCTACGTCCTCGGTCAATTCCGGACACATCTCTTGTGATCCGAAGAACAGTTTGTACATCTCCACGGGTGTTGTACCCATGAAGTGTTGGAGAGCTCGTGGTCCCTCCGGATTGAATTCCCACAGGCAGATGGGGCAACGTTTGCAGGGCAGAAGACACCGAATCAGCATAACCAGCATCACCACGACCAAATTGATCTCCCTCTCTTGGAGGTCTCGAATCTGGCCCTGCAATAGGGGAACGTCCTTGGACGGCCCCCAGTCAAGCCCTTTGTTGACCCATGATGTCAGCCGCTGTGGAGGGCCCGAGCGAAAGGCGGGCGGCGGCCTCTGCCTGCCGCCCCTGGGAGCGGTGATGTTGAACCACTCCTGTTGCCACAAGCCGAGCTCCTCCTGGAAAGAGCCCTCGGGCCATGGAGCATCGGCCCTTTTGCTTATAACCGCCCCGCCGCACTCTGCCTGACGCCCCTCGATCATCTTCGGCTCCACGTTGAAGGTTTTGAGCCACAAACCGAAGTGAGGGGTAGTGCGGAGGAAGGCTTCGCAGACGACAATAAATGATGAGATGTGGAGGATGGACTCCGGAGCCAAGTCGTGGAATTCCAGCCCATAGTAAAACATGAGCCCCCTCACGAAGGGATCCATCGGGAAGCCTAAACCCCGACGGAGGTGAGACACGAACACAACACTCTCGCTAGGCTCGGGAGTGGGAATGACTTGCCCTTGAGCAGGTAACCTATGCGAAATCTCATAGGTTAAGTACCTGGCTTCCCTCAGCTTCATCACGTCCTCTTCCGTACGGAGGAGGGCATCCACCGGCCCTGTAGGTTGGAGCCGGACATTGTCGAAGGTTCGAAGCGCCCGAATCTGGGGCCCTGGGTGTTGGAACTCGGGGCAAGGGGCGGATTCGATTGAGGACTGAAGAAAAGGAACGGGCCTTGGTCTCATTATAAAGAGGGAGAATACCAAGAGCCATCCCCATGACCGTTTGGAACCCGCCTTTGATGGAGGGGGCGTGGCAATGGGCGCGGTTGGGTTACCCATGTCCGTATTGATGGGAATCCCGGAATAAGGGGAACACGATCTCTGCTTCGACAAGACGTGCCAAGGAAACCGCTTCGCTAAACGCGCTGAGGTGGTATGATAAAAACGATTCGAGTAAAAGCTTGGCCGTGGGTGACGTCACGCCGCGAAATACGTCAGTAGGTTGGACTTGTGTAAATATTATTCTCTCTATGGTGGTATGTGGAATTTATTTTGCAGAGCCGGACACTCCTGGTGTTCACAATCTTCTATGAATTATTTGGAGGGAGAACCCGCCTTGCAATGCCGAAGACAATATGCATGCCGGACTCGTCGTCATTGAAGCCTAGTTCAGGGGCTACTGAGGGAGTCCTGGACTAGGGGGTGTCCGGATAGCCGAACTATCATCATCGGCCAGACTCCAAGACTATGAAGATACAAGATTGAAGACTTCGTCCCGTGTCCGGATGGGACTTTCCTTGGCGTGGAAGGCAAGCTTGGCGATACGGATATGTAGATCTCCTACCATTGCAACCGACTCTGTGTAACCGTAGCCCTCTCCGGTATCTATATAAACCAGAGGGTTTTAGTCCGTAGGACAACAACGATAACAACGATCATACCATAGGCTAGCTTCTAGGGTTTAGCCTCCTTGACCTCGTGGTAGATCCACTCTTGTACTACCCATATCATCAATATCAATCAAGCAGGAGTAGGGTTTTACCTCCATCGAGAGGGCTCGAACCTGGGCAAAACATCGTGTCCCTTGTCTCCTGTTACCATCCGCCTAGACGCACAGTTCGGGACCCCCTACCCGAGATCCGCCGGTTTTGACACCGACACATAGCATGAAACATATGGATCCAAATCAGCCTCTTTTGAAGCAACACATAAACTAGGGTTTAAGCTTCTGTCACTCTAGCAACCCATCATCTACTTATTACTTCCCAATGCCTTCCCCTAGGCCCAAATCATGGTGAAGTGTCATGTAGTCGACGTTCACATAACACCACTACAGGAGAGACAACATACATCTCATCAAAATATCAAACGAATACCAAATTCACATGATTACTTATAACAAGACTTCTCCCATGTCCTCAGGAACAAATGTAACTACTCACAAATTATATTCATGTTCATAATCAGAGGGGTATCGAATAAATTAAGGATCTGAACATATGGTCTTCCACCAAATAAACCAACTAGCATCAACTATAAGGAGTAATCAACACTACTAGCAACCCACAGGTATCAATCTGAGGTTTTGAGACAAAGATCGGATAAAAGAGATGAACTAGGGTTTGAGAGGAGATGGTGCTGGTGAGATGTTGATGGAGATTGACCCCCTCTCGATGAGAGGATCGATGGTGATGACGATGGCGACGATTTCCTCCTCCCGGAGGGATGTTTCCCCGGCAGAACAGCTCCGCCGGAGCCCTAGATTGGTCCTGCCCAGGTTCCGCCTCGAGACGGCGGCACTTTGTCCCGACAGCTTCCTTATGATTTTTTCAAGGGCAAAAGATACCATATAGCAGAAGATGGACGTCGGGGGCCTGCCAGGGGGCCCACGAGGCAGGGGGCGTGCCCAGGGGGTAGGGCGCGCCCTCCACCCTCGTGGATGACTAGTGGACCCCCTCTGGTGCTTTCTCCACCCAATATTTTTAATATATTCCAATCTTCGTGGAGTTTCAGGACTTTTGGAGTTGTGCAGAATAGGTCTCCAATATTTGCTCCTTTTCTAGTCTAGAATTCCAGCTGCCCGCATTCTCCATCTTCATGTAAACCTTATAAAACGAGAGAGAAAAGGCATAAGTATTGTGATATAATGTGTATTAACAGCCCATAATGCCATAAATATTGATATAAAAGCATGATGCAAAATGGACGTATCAACTCCCCCAAGATTAGACCTCGCTTGTCCTCAAGCGAAAGCCGATGTCGAAAAATATGTCCACATGTTTAGAGATACATGAGTCGATAAAATAAAATACGGACATGAGGGCATCATGATCATCTTTAGAATAACAACATATATTGTCATATGATTTCTTATGCTAAAGTAACAATCTATTCACAATGTAAAGTATGAATCAGAAACTTCATTGAAAACTAACAAACTATGGTCTTAGTCATTGAAGCAATTGCAGTTTATCATAACATCGGAAAGAGTCAATATAAGAGCTTTTCGGCAAGTCCACATACTCAACTATCATTTAGTATTTCACAATTGCTAACACTCATGCAATAATTATGGGTACAAAGTTTCAATCAGACATAGAGAAAGATAGGGGCTTATAGTTTCGCCTCCCAACCTTTTACCTCAAGGGTAATGTCAACAATAATACTTTATGAAAACCTACATCCAAGTGGATATATATATCAGGATCTTTCCAACACGTAGTGCTTGCCAAAGGATAAAGTGTAAAAAGGAAAGGTGACGATCACCATGACTCTTGTATGATGGTAGAAGATAAAAATAAAAGATAGGCCCTTCGCAAAGGGAAGCAGAGGTTGTCATGCACTTTTATGGTTGGATGCACAAAATCTTAATGCAAAAGAATGTCACTTTATATTGCCACTTGTGATAGGGACCTTTATTATGCAGTCCGTTGCTTTTATTTCTTCCATATCACAAGCTCGTATAAAGCTTATTTTCTTCACACTAATAGATCATACATATTTAGAGAGCAATTTTTATTGCTTGCACCGATGACAACTTACTTGAAGGATCTTACTCAATCCATATGTAGGTATGGTGGACCCTCATGGCAAAACTGGGTTTAGGGATGTTTGGAAGCACAAGTAGTATCTCTACTTGATGCAAAGAATTTGGCTAGCATTAGGGGGAAAGGCAAACTCAACATGTTGGATGATCCATGACAATATAACTTATTCGGATATAAGGAAACATAACCCATTACGTTGTCTTCCTTGTCCAACATCAACTTTTTAGCATGTCATATTTTAGTGAGTGCTCACAATCATAAAAGATGTCCAAGATAGTATATTTATATGTGAAAACCTCTCTTTATTTATTACCTCCTATTAATTGCAACGATGACCAAAACTATGTTTGTCAAATCTCAACAACTTTTATTCATCATACTCTTTATATGTGAAGTCATTACTCTCCATAAGGTCAATATGATCATTTTATTTCTTTTTATTCTTTCTTTAATTCCCTCAAGATCATAGCAAGATAGCAAAGCCCTCAACTCAAAACTACTCTTTATTATATATCTCACGGACTCGATTACATAGATAGAGATCAAAACAAAACTCAAAGCTAGATCGTACTAAAAATTTATTCTACTAGATCAAGATATAACCCAAAAGGATCGAACTAAGAAAAACGATAAAGATAGAAGTGTCATGGTGATACAATACCGGGGCACCTCCCCCAAGCTTGGCAGTTGCCAAGGGGAGTGCCCATACCCATGTGTTTATGTCTCTTTCTTTGGAGGTGGTGATGATGGAGTTGTTGATGACGTAGACTTGTTGTCCATCTTCTAAGGCACAGGCTCACCATCATAGAAGGATGAACGAGTCTCCGGGATCCTCAAATCGTAGCCAAACTCATCCTCTTGAATCTATATTCATACTCACAGTTTTGGTTTTGCAGGTCATAGATCTGGGCCTGGAGGTGCTCGATTTTCTCATGAAGCTTGAAGATGGCCTCCCCGATGTTCTTGGTATCCAGCTTGTGGTTGTTGGTGAACTCCGTGATCATCATGTGATTGGCATTGAGTCCATGTTCCACCATCCCGTGGCACTTGAAAACTTGTTGCTCCATTGCTTCGAGTCTTGTCTCCACGCTTTCGGTCCTCCTCGGTCCCTCAACATCGTGGATGTGCACCAACCCCTCACGCATCTCAATGGTTTGAGGATGTTGCAGCACCTCTGCGAGGTAAGGGTTGATGACCTTCTTGAAAAACTTGTCCTTGGGGGCGCTTGGAGACGTCATGGTGATCTAGATCTGTCAGAAAAATAGCTCGAAACAAAAACATAGGATTTCGTCGTGGTACGATGGTCAAAACCTTCGGGAGATTATATAATGATTTTTTACTGACCAAAAGAAGTATCATGCAAGAAAACGGAGTCTGAAATTGCTATTTGAACAGTTTCGGAGTCGGTTTACTTACCGTACCACATACCTATTCCTTTTCGGAGTCTGAAACGTTCTAGAAAGTGTCCCTTATGTACTCCTCCGAGGTTACGGTGTTAATAACATTGGTTTCAACATTTATGGGATTACCTGAGACATAATGTAGCGACCACGATCCGAATGGACCGAAGTCTCTGTGCATCAGTGTCATCCCTGGACTGGTAATGCTGACACACACGGTACTCGAGGAATTATAACAGAGTTCAATCACACATTTATTACATCGAGTCCTCATAAAGAGTATGATTACACGAAAATATCATGGCTGAAGGCCATCTAAACTAAATAACTGCGGAAGCTTCGAAGGTAAATGAGTCCATCAACTCCAACAGCATAGCTGAGAGCAAAACAACGACCTATTGCACCTTATTCGTCGTCTGAGTAGTCTGCAACATGAGACGTTGCAGCCATGTAGGTCAGCACATTGAATATGCTGGCGGAGTTACACTGTAAAGCAATGAAATGCAAGAACTATATCTACATGCAACATTTGGCTGGTGGAGGCTGTAAGTTCATGGTTTTGCATAAAGCTAGTTTTTCCCTACAACAAAGGAATAAATTTATTTAACTACTCCCAAGTTGCCCAATATTCGAGAAGGTAACCCCAACTCAAATCCCAATTAAAAGTATCATTATTAACCCAATTCAAATTAATCAATTAATTAAAGAGTGATGAGATCAAATCAATAATTCAAGTACCATATACTCAAGATGTCCATAACCCGGGACACGGCTAACCATGATTAGTTTATACACTCTATAGAGGTTTGCGCACTTTTCCCCACAAGACTCGGCCGCATCCATGACCGAATGATCGAGACATAGTCTTTCTGAAGCACTTACTCTCTACTCCGGGCGGACCGGTACACCTACGATGTTTACTACACAACCTTCTTCTTGTAGACGTTGTTGGGCCTACAAGTGCACATGTTTGTAGGACAATAGCAAATTTCCCTCAAGTGGATGACCTAAGGTTTATCAATCCGTAGGAGGCGTAGGATGAAGATGGTCTCTCTCAAGCAACCCTGCAACCAAATAACAAAAAGTCTCTTGTGTCCCCAACACACCCAATACAATGGTAAATTGTATAGGTGCACTAGTTCGGCGAAGAGTTGGTGATACAAGTGCAAAATAGATGGTAGATAAAGGTATTTGTAATCCGAAATAATAAAAACAGCAAGGTAACTAATGATAAAAGTGAGCGTAAACGGTATTGCAATGATAGGAAACAAGGCCTAGGGTTCATACTTTCACTAGTGCAAGTTCTCTCAACAATAATAACATAGATAGATCATATAACAAGCCCTCAACATGCAACAAAGAGTCACTCCGAAGCCACTAATATCTAAGAACAAACGTAGAGATTATGGTAGGGTACGAAACCACCTCAAAGTTATTCTTTCGGATCAATCTATAAAAGAGTTCGTACTAGAATAACACCTTAAGACACAAATCAACCAAAACCCTAATGTCACCTAGATACTCCATTGTCACCTCAAGTATCCGTGGGCATGATTATACGATATGCATCACAGAATCTCAGATTCGTCCAACCAACATAAAAGTACTTCAAAGAGTGCCCCAAAGTTTCTATCAGAGAGTCAAGAACGTGTGCCAACCCCTATGCATAGGTTCCCAATGTCACGAAACCCGCAAGTTGATCACCAAAACATACATCAAGTGGCACATGATATCCCATTGTCACCACAGATAATCACGGCAAGACATAGATCAAGTGTTCTCATAAACGACTCAATCCGATAAGATAACTTCAAAGGGGAAACTCAATTCATCACAAGAGAGTAGAGGGGGAGAAGAAACATAAGATCCAACTATAATAGCAAAGCTCGCGATACATCAAGATCGTGCCAAATCAAGAACATGAGAGAGAGATCAAACACATAGCTACTGGTACATACCCTCAGCCCCGAGGGTGAACTACTCCCTCCTCATCATGGAGAGCGCCGAGATGATGAAGATGGACACCGGTGATGGGATCCCCCTCCGGCAGGGCATCGGAATGGGCTCCCGAGAGGTTTTTGGTGGCTATAGAGGCTTGCGGCGGCAGAACTCTCGATCTATCTTCTGTTCTGGAAGTTTTAGGATACGTAGGTATATATGGGTGCAGGGGGTACGTCGGTGGAGCTACGGGGGCCCCATGAGGTAGGGGGCGCACCCTAGGGGGGTGGGCGCGCCCCCCACCCTCGTGGGCAGCCCGTATCTCCACTGACGTGCACTCCAAGTTACCTAGGTTGCTTTCCTTCCAAAAATAACTTCTCCAGTTGATTTCGTTCCGTTTTGACTCCGTCTGCTATTCCTTTTCTTCAAAACACTGAAATAGGCATAAAACAACAAATCTGGGCTGGGCCTCCGGTTAATAGGTTAGTCCCAAAAATAATATAAAAGTGAATAATAAAGCCCAATATTGCCTAAAACAGTAGATAATATAGCATGGAGCAATCAAAATTATAGATACGTTGGAGATGTATCAAGCATCCCCAAGCTTAATTCCTACTCGTCCTCGAGTAGGTAAATGATAAAAAAGATAAGTTTTGATGTGGAATGCTAGTTGGCATAATTTCAATGTAATTCTTCTTACTTGTGATATGAATATTCAGATCCGAAAGATTCAAGACAAAAGTTCATATTGATAAAAGAAATAGCAACGCTTCAAGCATATAATCAAAGTAATCATGTCTTCTCAAAATAACATGGCAAAAGAAAGTTCATCCCTACAAAATCATATAGTTAGGCCATGCTTCATTTTCGTCACACAAAGATGTTCCCAACTTCTATACCCCCGATGACAAGCCAAGCAATTGTTTCATACTTAAATAATCTCAAAATTTTTCAACCTTCACGCAATACATGAGCACGAGCCATGGATATAGCACTATGGGTGGAATAGAATATGATGATGGGGATTGTGTGGAGAAGACAAAAAAAGAAGAAAGTCTCACATTGACGAGGATAATCAACGGGCTATGGAGATGCCCATCAATTGATGTCAACATGAGGAGTAGGGATTGCCATGCAACGGATGCACTAGAGCTATGTATGCTCAACAAAAGAAAACTAGTGGGTGTGCATCCAACTCGCTTGCTCATGAAGACCTAGGGCATTTGAGGAAGCCCATCATAGGAATATACAAGCCAAGTTCTATAATGAAAAATTCCCACTAGTATAAAAAGACAACTTATGAGACTCACTACATGAAGAACAAGGTGCTACTTTGAAGCACAATATATGAGACTCACTATATGAAGAACAAGGTGCTACTTTGAAGCACAAGTGTGGAAAAAAGAGATAGTAGCATTGCCCTTTTTATTTATTTTCTTTTTTGGGCCTTTTTTTCTTTTGGCCTTTCTCTTTTTTTATTTGGGAAATGCTCTAATGATGATGATCATCACACTTCTATTGATTAAAACATAAGGATTACAACTCGAAAAACAAGATATGACTCTATATGAATGCCTCCGGCGGTGTACCGGGATGGTTCAATGAATCAAGAGTGACACGTATGAAAAATAATGCATGGTGGCTTTGCCACAAATACGATGTCAACCACATGATCATGCAATGACAATATGACAAAAAGTAATGTATGTCATGATGAAGATGATGGAAGTTGCATGGCAATATATCTCGGAATGGCTATGGAAATGCCATGATAGGTAGGTATGGTGGCTGTTTTGAGGAAGATATAAGGAGGTTTATGTGTGATAGAGCGTATCGTATCACGGGGTTTGGATGCACCGGCGAAGTTTGCACCAACTCTCAAGGTGAGAAAGGGCAATGCACGGTACCGAAGAGGCTAGCAAAGGCGGAAAGGTGAGAGTGCGTATAATCCATGGACTCAACATTAGTCAAAAGAACTCATATACTTATTGCAAAAATTTATAAGTCATCAAAAACCAAGTACTACGCGCATGCTCCTAGGGGGATAGATTGGTAGGAAAAGACCATCGCTCGTCCCCGACCGCCACTCATAAGGATGCACAAGCCAGGTACACTTCATGTTTCAAATTTGTTACACAACTTTAACCATACGTGCATGCTACGGGACTTGCTAACTTCAACACAAGAATTCTTTGAATTCATAATCACCCAACTAGCATGACTTTAATATCACTACCTCCATATCTCAAAACAATTATCAAGTATCAAACTTTTCTTAGTATTCAACACACTCATAAGAAAGTTTCACATATCTTGAATACCAAGTATATTAATATTAAGAAAATTACCATGCTATTAATGACTCTCAAAATAATCTAAGTGAAGTATGAGAGTTCATCTATTTCTTCAAAATGAAACTACCACCATGCTCTAAAAGGTATAGGTGATGCACTAGAGCAAATGACAAACTACTCCGAAAGATATAAGTGAAGGTCAATGAGTAGCTAAATAATTATGCAATTATGCGAAGACTCTCTCTCATTTAATAATTTCAGATCTTAATACTTTATTCAAACATCAAGCAAAGGTAAAGAAAACTACATTGCATGGATAGCACAACTCATGTGAAGAAGCAAAAACTTAAGCTCAACCGATACTAACCGATAGTTGTTGAAGAAGAAAGGTGGGATGCCTACCTAGTCATCCCCAAGCTTAGATGCTTGAGACTTCTTGAAATATTATCTTGGGGTGCCTTGGGCATCCCCAAGCTTAGGCTCTTTCCACTCCTTATTCCATAGTCCATCGAATCGTTACCCAAAACTTTAAAACTCCACAACACAAAACTCAACAGAAAACTCGTAAGCTCCGTTAGTGAAAGAAAGCAAAACCACCACATAAGGTACTGTAATGAACTCATTATTTATTCATATTGGTGTAATATCTACTGTAATCCAACTTATCTATGGTTCATACCCTCCGATACTACTCATAGATTCATCAAAATAAGCAAACAACACATAGAAAACAGAATCTGTCAAAAACAGAACAGTCTATAGTAATCTGTATCAAACGTATATATCTTGAACTCCAAAGATCCTACCAAATTAGGAAGTCCTAAGAAATTCGTGTACCAATCCATAGCAAAAAGAATCAGATCAGAAGCACGTTTCTGTGAATTAACAAAACTAATTTACTGGGTGCAAAAGTTTCTGATTTTCAGCAGGATCAACACAGCTATCACCGTAAGCTATCCTAAAGGTCTTACTTGGCACTTTATTGAAACAAAAGCTATAAAACATGATTAATACAGTATCATAATCATGTGGACATACAAAAACAGTAAGGATAAATATTGTGTTGTCTCCCAACAAGCGCTTTTCTTTAATGCCTTTCTAGCTAGGCATGATGATGACAATGATGCTCACATAAAAGATAAGAATTGAAACATAACGGGAGCATCATGAAGCATATGACTAGCACATTTAAGTCTAACCCACTTCCTATGCATAGGGATTTTGTGAGCAAACAAATTATGGGAACGATAATCAACTAGCATAGGAAGGTAAAACAAGCATAGCTTCAAAACATGAAGCACATAGAGAGGAAACTTGATATTATTGCAATTCCTACAAGCATATGTTCCTCCCTCATAATAATTTTCAGTAGCATCATGAATGAATTCAACAATATAACCAGCACCTAAAGCATTCTTTTCATGATCTACAAGCATAGAATTTTTACTACTCTCCACATAAGCAAATTTCTTCTCATGAATAGTAGTGGGTGCAAACTCAACAAAATAACTATCATATGATTTAAAATTAGGACCAAGATGACAAGTTTCATGGTTATCATTATTCTTTAAAGCATACGTGTCATCACAATAATCATCATAGATAGGAGGCATGCTTTCATCATAGTAAATTTGCTCAACAAAGCTTGGGGGACAAAAAATATCATCTTCATCAAACATAGCTTCCCCAAGCTTGTGGCTTTGCATATCATTAGCATCATGGATATTCAAGGAATTCATACTAACAACATTGCAATCATTCTCATCATTCACATATTTTATGCCAAGCATTCTATGTAATTCTTCTTCTAGTACTTGAGCACAATTTTCCTTCCCATCATTTTCACGAAAGACATTAAAAAGATGAAGCATACGAGGCATCCTTAATTCCATTTTTTGTAGTTTTCTTTTATAAACTAAACTAGTGATAAAACAAGAAACCAAAAGATTCGATTGCAAGATCTAAAGATATACCTTCAAGCGCTAACCTCCCCGGCAACGGCGCCAGAAAAGAGCTTGATGTCTACTACACAACCTTCTTCTTGTAGACGTTGTTGGGCCTGCAAGTGCACATGTTTGTAGGACAGTAGCAAATTTCCCTCAAGTGGATGACCTAAGGTTTATCAATCCGTAGGAGGCGTAGGATGAAGATGGTCTCTCTCAAGCAACCCTGCAACCAAATAACAAAAAGTCTCTTGTGTCCCCAACACACCCAATACAATGGTAAATTGTATAGGTGCACTAGTTCGGCAAAGAGATGGTGATACAAGTGCAAAATAGATGGTAGATAAAGGTATTTGTAATCTGAAATAATAAAAATAGCAAGGTAACTAATGATAAAAGTGAGCGTAAATGGTATTGCAATGATAGGAAACAAGGCCTAGGGTTCATACTTTCACTAGTGCAAGTTCTCTCAACAATAATAACATAGATAGATCATATAACAAGCCCTCAACATGCAACAAAGAGTCACTCCGAAGCCACTAATAGCGTAGAAAAAACATAGAGATTATGGTAGGGTACGAAACCACCTCAAAGTTATTCTTTCGGATCAATCTATAAAAGAGTTCGTACTAGAATAACACCTTAAGACACAAATCAACCAAAACCCTAATGTAACCTAGATACTCCATTGTCACCTCAAGTATCCGTGGGCATGACTATACAATATGCATCACACAATCTCAGATTCATCCAACCAACATAGAAGTACTTCAAAGAGTGCCCCAAAGTTTCTATCAGAGAGTCGAGAACGTGTGCCAACCCCTATGCATAGGTTCCCAATGTCACGGAACCCGCAAGTTGATCACCAAAACATACATCAAGTGGCACATGATATCCCATTGTCACCACAGATAATCACGGCAAGACATACATCAAGTGTTCTCATAAAAGACTCAATCCGATAAGATAACTTCAAAGGGGAAACTCAATTCATCACAAGAGAGTAGAGGGGGAGAAGAAACATAAGATCCAACTATAATAGCAAAGCTCGCGATACATCAAGATCGTGCCAAATCAAGAACACGAGAGAGAGAGAGATCAAACACATAGCTACTGGTACATACCCTCAGCCCCGAGGGTGAACTACTCCCTCCTCATCATGGAGAGCGTCGGGGTGATGAAGATGGCCACCGGTGATGGGATCCCCCTCTGGCAGGGTGCCAGAATGGGCTCCTGAGAGGTTTTTGGTGGCTACAGAGGCTTGCGGCGGCGGAACTCCCGATCTATCTTCTGTTCTGGAAGTTTTAGGATACGTAGGTATATATGGGTGCAGGGGGTACGTCGGTGGAGCTATGGGGGCCCCACGAGGTAGGGGGGCGTGCCCTAGGGGGGTGGGCATGCCTCCCACCCTCGTGGGCAGCCCGTATCTCCCCTGACGTGCACTCTAAGTTCCCTGGGTTGCTTTCCTTCCAAAAATAACTTCTCCAGTTGATTTCGTTCCGTTTTGACTCCGTCTGATATTCCTTTTCTTCGAAACACTGAAATAGGCATAAAACAACAAATCTGGGCTGGGACTCCGGTTAATAGGTTAGTCCCAAAAATAATATAAAAGTGAATAATAAAGCCCAATATTGCCTAAAACAGTAGATAATATAGCATGGAGCAATCAAAAATTATAGATACGTTGGAGACGTATCAACCTACTTTCCCCTACATCTGCTAGTCCACCTCTTCAAGAGCTCACGCAACTTACTCAACTATGCCAGAGCCCATAATGGCTTGTGGCTGCACACGGAAGTTTCTAGCATGAATAATCTTATGATCCCTTTGAGCCTGGGTGGCAAAGCAAAGGAAAAATCACACGGGTACTCCAGGATTTCCTCAAACAGGCAACACTGGGTTCCCTAGGTGCCTCAACCAATCCACCCAGATGTATATTAAAGTTGCCACCTTAATGTTATCCATGATTACATAACTCACAAACTTCCATGTGTGAATCACGATCCAATCCCCATCTACGAGCATGGCTAAGCAATAAATAAGCAAAACGTATATTCCTGGTGTGATCAAAAGGTATTAGGTTCCTACCTCAAGCACTACAACCAAACCACATGTTCCCAATCCTACTCATGCAAATATTAGGGGTGACACTAATGCATAGTAAAGCTGGGTATAAAAGAGTATGATCAAAGTGTAACTTGCCTTGCTGACGATCTGCAAACTCTAGGGATTCGTAGTAAGAAGCTTAGCACTCCGGGTAATCTAGCGTAGACAAACAGTAGCATACATAAGTAATCACTCAAACGAAGCAACAAGAAAACCGAGAAAAGATCCAAATCAAACACGAAACAAGCAAGCAACTTAAACTAACAAAATTCAAACCTAACAGCATTATTATCATATGGATTAGCTCTTAACAGTAGGTACATGTGATTAGCTATGATTTGCAAAAAGAAACAACTCAAACGAAGAAACGAAACTCGAAACACGAGCGAAACAAGATCGTTTACTAATCTGAACTAAACTCAAATTTTACAGTACCAAAATCATGTTAAAGTTGGTTAACTGGAAAGAACATAATGATACAAAGATTTAGGCGCTAGTTTCATCTAATTGGGATAAACGAGTAAAAAGTTATGCTAGTGTTAAGATCAGGGGCTAAATCGCAAGAAAACTATTCACGGATAGGTCCCTGGCCGAAAATAAACTAAAAAGAAAAAGACTATGACGCGAACATTCGCTAACAGAACTAATCCGACGAAAACTGTTCGTTAAAACAAACGAACGAACGAACAAACGTTTAATAACTATAATAAAAACGAAAACAGATATATTCTAAAAGAACCGAGAAATACCTAAAAAAACCGGGACAGTTCGGGGTTATACCGGTTCATCAGAAAAAACCGGTGGCTCGGATCGGATCGGATTGGTCGACGGCGGCGGCGGCTCCGGCGACGGCAGCTTGCGGCGGCGAGGCGGGGTGGCGACTCGGGCGGCGACGGCGGCGGTGGCAGCAGCGCGGCAGCGGTGAGGGGCGGCGGCGGCGTGAGCTACAGGCGGCGGCGGAGGCGAGGTTGCGAGGCGGCGAGGTTGGCGAGGGGATCGGGAGAGGCGGCGCGGCTTATAAAGGACCCCCCCCCCCCGGGGGTCTCCGACTTGGAGAAGGGGGCGCCGGGGCGAGGCGGCGGCAGACTCCCGCGGGAGTCCGTCTCCCGCACGGCAGCAGAGGTGGTGGCGCGACGGGCGGGCTTGCTGGGCCGGCTGGGCTTCGGCCGAGTCAGTTCGAACCTTTTTCTTAAAACAATTTCGTCGCGAAGGAAAAAATATCCTAAATAAATATTGAGAAAAAGCTAAAAGTTCCAGAAATAATTTTCACCGTCCAAACCTAATATTTAGGACAAGATGAACATTTTTTTGGACTAAGATGCAATTTTAAAAAATGCAATAATTTTCTACTTCAAATAAAATAGTAAATAAAATACCAATAAATAACTAATTTGATTTTAAAATTCTTTCTCCAATATTTCTCTTAGGTTGAAGAAGTCATATTATCTTCTCTCATTTATTTTAGATATTGGAAATAATTGGAGAGAAAAATAATAAAATCAAATTGATCCTTTCTTCAAATTTGAAATAAATTCAAATATGAATTTTGTAAAACCTCCAACTCTCTCCTTGGGTCCTTGAGTTGCTTAAGATTTCTAGGATCACAACAAAATGCAAGAATAAATATGATATGCATATGATGATTTATGTATAACATCCAAATTGAAAATTGGGATGTTACACATAATGTTTGATTCTTTGACCGTTTACCACCTTCGAATTTGTGCCTTCGCCGTTGTTGATTTTGATGGCACCGGAACGATATACCTCCTCGATAATGTAAGGACCTTCCCATTTAGAGAGAAATTTTCCTGTAAAAAATCTTAAATGAGAGTTGTATAGCAAAACATAATCACCTACATTAAACTCACGCATTTGTATCCTTTTGTCATGCCATCTTTTAACTTTTTCTTTAAACAACTTGGCATTCTCACAGGCTTGGGTTCTCCATTCATCAAGTGAGCTAATGTCAAATAGTCTCTTCTCACCGGCGAGTTTGAAGTCATAATTGAGCTCTTTAATAGCCCAATATGCTTTATGTTCTAGTTCAAGAGGTAAGTGACAAGCTTTTCCATAAACCATTTTATACGGAGACATACCTATATGATTTTTATATGAAGTTCTATAAGCCCATAATGCATCATCAAGTTTTTGGGACCAATTCTTTCTAGATCTGTTAACAGTCTTTTGTAAAATCAATTTAATTTCTCTATTACTCAATTCTACTTAACCACTAGACCGAGGATGGTATGGAGATGCAATTCTATGATTAACATCATACTTAGCAAGCATTTTACGAAAAGCACCATGAATAAAATGTGAACCACCATCAGTCATTAAATATCTAGGGACTCCAAACCTTGGGAAAATAACTTCTTTAAGCATATTAATTAAAGTATTATGATCAACACTACTAGTTGGAATATCTTTTACCAAATTAGTAACGTAATCAACAACAACTAAAATATGTGTATATCCATTAGAGGAAGGAAAAGGTCCCATATAATCAAAGCCCCAAACATCAAATGGTTCAATAACAAGTGAATAATTCATAGGAATTTCTTGACGTCTACTGATATTACCAATTCTTTGACATTCATCGCAAGACAAGACAAACTTACGGGCATCTTTGAAAAGAGTAGGCCAATAGAAACCGGATTGCAATACCTTATGTGCAATTCTAGCTCCAGCGTGGTGTCCCCCGTAAGCCTCGGAGTGACACTTGCATAGGATCTATTCCTGTTCATGCTCAGGTACACAACGTCTAATAACACCATCTACTCCTTCTTTATAAAGGTGTGGGTCATCCCAAAAGTAATGTCTTAAATCATAGAAAAACCTTTTCTTTTGCTGGTATGTGAAACTAGGTGTTATAAATTTAGCAACAATGTAATTATCATAATCAGCATACCATGGAGCAGTACGAGAAGCATTTATGACAGCTAATTGTTCATCAGGAAAACTATCATCAATAGGTAGTGGGTCATCAAGAACATTTTCTAACCTAGACAAGTTGTATGCAACGGGGTTCTCAGCCCCCTTTCTATCAATAATATGCAAATCAAATTCTTGTAGCAAGAGAACCCACCTAATAAGTCTAGGTTTAGCATCTTTCTTTTCTATAAGATATTTACTAGCAGCATGATTAGTATGAACAATTACTTTGGAATCAACCATATAAGGTCTGAACTTATCACAAGCGAATACAACTGCTAAAAATTCTTTTTCAGTAGTAGCACAGTTTCTTTGGGCACTGTCTAGAGTTTTACTAGCATATTGGATAACATTTAATTTCTTATCAACTCTTTGTCCTAGAACAACACCAACAACATAATCACTAGCATCACACATAATTTCAAAGGGTAAATTCCAATCAGGTGGCTGAACAATAGGTGCAGAAATCAAGGCTTTCTAAGTATTTCAAATGCTTCTACACAATCATCATCAAAAACAAAAGGAACATCCTTTTGCAAGAGATTAGTGAGAGGCCTAAAATTTTTAGAGCAGTCTTTAATAAACCTCCTATAGAAACCAGTATGACCAAGGAAACTTCTTATACCTTTGATATCTTTAGGACACGACATCTTTTCAATAGCATCTACTTTAGCTTTATCAATTTCAATACCTCTTTCAAAAATTTTACGCCCCAAGACAATACCTTCATTAACCATAAAGTGGCACTTCTCCCAATTCAAGACAAGATCAGTTTCTTCGCATCTCCGCAAAACTTGATCAAGGTTGCTTAAGCAATCATCAAAAGAAGTTCTGTAAATGGAGAAATCATCCATGAAAACCTCAACAAGATTTTCACAAAAGTCAGAGAATATAGTAGTCATACATCTTTGAAAGGTAGCAGGTGCATTGCATAAACCAAAAGGCGTACGTCTATAAGCAAAAGTACCGAAAGGGCACGTAAAAGTGGTCTTTTCCTGATCCTCTTTCGACACAGGTATTTGAGAGAAACCAGAATAACCATCTAGAAATCAAAAATGTGTACGTTTGGATAGTCTTTCTAGCATTTGATCAATAAAAGGTAGAGGGTAATGATCCTTTCTAGTAGCTTTATTTAATTATGGAAATCAATTACCATTCTATAACCTGTAACAATTCTTTGTGGAATCAATTCATCATTATCATTAGGAACAATAGTAATACCTCCCTTCTTAGGGACACAATGGACATGACTTACCCACTGACTATCAGCAATTGGATAAATTATACCTGCCTCCAAGAGCTTTAGTATTTCATTTCTTACCACTTCTTTTATCTTAGGATTTAACCTTCGTTGATGATGAACAACTTGTTTAGCATCTTTCTCCAATTTTATTTTGTGATGGCATAGAGTGGGACTAATGTCCTTAAGATCATCAAGAGTATATCCAATGGCAGCACAATGCTTCTTCAGAGTTTTCAATAATTTCTCTTCTTCATGCTCTGAAAGGTTAGCACTAATAATAACATGATATATCTTCTTTTCATCAAGATAAGCATATTTAAGAGTATCAGGTAATTGTTTAAGCTCAAACATGGGATCACCCTTGGGTGGAGGAGGATCCCCTAGGATTTCAAAAGGCAAGTTGTGTTTCAAAATAGGTCCTTGCTTAAAAAAATACTTCATCTATTTCTCTTCTCTCATTCATAAACATATCATTTTCATGGTCGAGCAAATATTGTTCTAAAGGATCATTAGGAGGCACGACAATAGAAACAAGACCAATAATTTCATCTTTACTAGGCAATTCTTTATCATGGGGTTGTCTATGAAATTTAGCAAAATTAAAATCATGAGACATATCCCCTAAACCGACAGTAACAATATCCTTTTCGTAGTCTATCTTACCATTAACAGTATTCAAGAAGGGTCTACCAAATATAATGGGACAAAAGTCATCTTGTGGGAAACCAAGAACAAGAAAATCAGTAGGATATTTATTTTTCCCACACAAGACTTCAACATCTCTAACAATCCCAATTGGTGAAATAGTGTCTCTATTGGCAAGCTTAATAGTAACATCAATATCTTCTATCTCAGCAGGTGCAATATCATGCATAATTTCTTTGTATAAGGAATGAGGTATTGCACTCACACTAGCACCCATATCACATAAGCCATGATAGCAATGATCTCCTATTTTAACAGAAACAACAGGCATGCAACAATAGGTGTATGTTTATTTTTAGTATCAGGTTTAGCAATTCTAGCAGCTTCATCACAGAAATAAATAACATGCCCATCAATATTATCGACCAAGAGATCTTTGAACATAACAATACTAGGTTCAACTTTAATTTGCTCAGGGGGTGTAGGTGTTCTAGCATTACTCTTACGAACAATAGTTGAAGCTTTAGCATGAGCCTTTATTCTAACAGGAAAAGGTGGTTTCTCAATATAAGCGGTAGGAACAACAGGATCAACATTGTAAGTAATAGTTTTTTCTTCAACTTTAATAGGTTCTACTACCTTTACTTCAATGGGAGGATGATATTTAAACCACTTCTCCTTAGGGAGATAAACATGAGTAGCAAATGATTCACAGAAAGAAGCTACTATCTCAGAGTCAAGTCCATATTTAGTGCTAAATTCACAAAAAGCATCAGTATCCATAAAAGATTTAACACAATCAAACTTAGGGGTTATACCTGACTCCTTACCTTCTTCGAGTTCCCAATCTTCAGAGTTGCGTTTAATTCTTTCCAATAAATCCAATTTGAATTCAATAGTCTTCATCATAAAAGAACTAGTACAAGAAGTATCGAGCATGGAGCGATCATTATGAGAAAGCTGAGCATACATTTTTTGAATAATGATTTCTCTTGAGAGCTCATGATTGGGGCATGAATATAACATTTACTTAATCCTCCCCCAAGCTTGAGCGATACTTTCTCCTTCACGAGGCCAAAAACTATATATATAATTACGATCACGATGAACCAGATGCATAGGATAAAACTTCTGATGAAATTCCAATTTCAATCGGTTGTAGTTCAATGATCCAATATCATCACATAGCCTATACCATGTCAATGACTTTCCCTTCAAAGATAAAGGGAAGATCTTCTTCTTGACAACATCCTCGGGTATACCTGCAAGCTTAAATGATCCACAAACTTCATCCACATAGATTAGGTGCATATCGGGATGTAATGTTCCATCTCCTGTATAGGAATTAGCTAGCAGTTTCTCTATCATACCCGAAGGAATTTCAAAGTAAATATTTTCAGTAGGTTTAGTAGGTTGAGGAGCAACTCTTTGCACTTTTGGTCGGGGTGAAGATACCACGAACAATCCCCTCAAAGGATTATTTTCCATAGTAACAAGTGACAGTAAATTTTAGCACACTATATAAATGTTTCCTTACCAAATTCCACCTACCAAAGGCGCTTCATTCCCCGGCAACGGCGCCAGAAAAGAGTCTTGATGACCCACAAGTATAGGGGATCTATCGCAGTCATTTCGATAAGTAAGAGCGTCGAACCCAACGAGGAGCAGAAGGAAATTACAAGCAGTTTTCAGTAAGGTATTCTGTGCAAGCACTGAAATTATTGGTAACAGATAGTTTTGTGATAAGGTAATTTGTAAGGGTAACAAGTAACAAAAGTAACTAAGGTGTAGCAAGGTGTCCCAATCCTTTTTATAGCAAAGGCCAAGCCTGGACGAACTCTTATAAAGCAAAGCACTCCCGAGGACACATGGGAATTATCGTCAAGCTAGTTTACATCATGCTCATATGATTCGCGTTCATTACTTTGATAATTTGATATGTGGGTGGACCGGTGCTTGGGTACTGCCCTTCCTTGGACAAGTATCCCACTTATGATTAACCCCTCTCGCAAGCATCCACAATTATGAAAGAAGAATTAAGGTAAACCTAACCATAGCATGAAACATATGGATCCAAATCAGCCCCTTACGAAGCAACGCATAAACTAGGGTTTAAGCTTCTGTCACTCTACCAACCCATCATCTACTTATTACTTCCCAATGCCTTCCTCTAGGCCCAAACAATGGTGAAGTGTCTTGTAGTCGATGTTCACATAACACCACTAGAGGAAAGAAAACATACATCCTATCAAAATATCGAACGAATACCAAATTCACATGACTACTTATAACAAGACTTCTCCCATGTCCTCAAGAACAAACGTAACTACTCACAAATCATATTCATGTTCGTAATCAAAGGGGTATCAATATGCATAAAGGATCTAAACTTATAATCTTCCACCGAATAAACCAACTAGCATCAAGTACAAGGAGTAATCAACACTACTAGCAACCCACAGGTACCAATCTAAGGTTTTGAGACAAAGATCGGATACAAGAGATGAACTAGGGTTTGAGAGGATATGGTGTTGGTGAATATGTTGATGGAGATTGACCCCATCTCGATGAGAGGATAGATGGTGATGACGATGGCGATGATTTCCCCCTCCCGGAGGGATGTTTCCCCGGTAGAACAGCTCCACTGGAGCCCTAGATTGGTTCTGCCAAGGTTCTGCCTCGAGACGGCGGCGTTTTGTCCCGAAAGCTTCCATATGATTTTTTTCAGGGCAAAAGACACCTTATACCAGAAGATGGGCATCGGGGGGCTGCCAGGTGGCTCACGAGGCAGGGGGCGTGCCCAGGGGGGTAGGGCGCACCCTCCACCCTCGTGGACAGTGGGTGGCCCCCCTCTGGTGCTTTCTTTGCCCAATATTTTTAATATATTCCAAAACTGACTTTCATGGAGTTTGAGGACTTTTGGAGTTGTATAGAATGGGTCTCTAGTATTTGCTCCTTTTCCAGCCCAGAATCCAGCTGCCGGCATTCCCCCTCTTCATGTAAACCTTGTAAAATAAGAGATAAAAGGCATACGTATTGTGACATAAAGTGTAGTAAAAACCCATAATGCAATAAATATCGATATAACAGCATGATGCAAAATGGACGTATCAACTCCCCCAAGCTTAGACCTCGTTTGTCCTCAAGCGGAAGCCGATATCGAAAAATATGTCCACATGTTTAGAGATAGAGGGGTCGATAAAATAAAATACGGACATGAGGGCATCATGATCATTCTTAGAACAACAACATATATATTGTCATATGAATTCTTATGCTTAAAGTAACAATCTATTAACAATGTCAAGTATGAATCAGAAACTTCATTGAAAACTAGCAAACTGTAATCTCAGTCACTGAAGCAATTGCAATTTATCATAACATCAGAACAAGTCAATATAAGAGCTTTTCAGCAAGTCCCATACTCAACTATCATTTAGTCTATCACAATTGCTAACACTCACACAATACTTATGGGTATGAAGTTTTAATCGGACACAGAGAAAGATATGGGCTTTTAATTTTGCCTCCCAACCTTTTCCCTCAAGGGTAATGTCAACAATAATACTTTATGAAAACTTACATCCAAGTGGATATATATATCAGGATCTTTCCAACACATAGTGCTTGCCAAAGGATAAAGTGTAAAAAAGAAAGGTGAAGATCACCATGACTCTTGTATAAGGTAGAATACAAAAATAAAAGATAGGCCCTTCGCAGAGGGAAGCATTGGTTGTCATGTGCTTTTGTGGTTGGATGCACAAAATCTTAATGCAAAAGAACGTCACTTTATATTTGTTGGGGAACATTGCAGAAAATAATATTTTTCTACGCATCACCAAGATCAATCTATGGAGTCATCTAGCAACGAGAGAGAGGAGTGCATCTACATACCCTTGTAGATCGCGAGCGGAAGCACGGGGTTGATGGAGTCATACTCGTTGTGATCCAAATCACCGATGATCCTAGCGCCGAACGGACGGCACCTCTGCGATCAACACACGTATGGTTGGGAGAGACATCTCCTCCTTCTTGATCCAGCAAGGGGGAAGGAGAGGTTGATGGAGATCCAGTAGCGTGATGGCGTGGTGGTGGAAGCAGCGGGGATCTCGGCAGGGCTTCGCCAAGCTCAGCGAGAGGGAGAGGTGTTACGGGGGGAAGAGGGAGGCGCCAGGGGCTTGGGTGCGCAGCCCTCCCTCCCCCCACTTTATATAGGGGACCTGGGGGGGGGGCGCCGGCCCCCTAGAGATCCAATCTCAAGGGGGGCGGCAGCCAAAGGGGGGGGGGACTTGCCCCCCAAGTCAGGTGGGGCGCCCCCACCCCCAGGGTTTCCAACCCTAGGCATAGGGGGAGGCCCAAGGGGGGCGCACCAGCCCACCAGGGGCTGGTTCCCTTCCCACTTAAGCCCATGGGGCCCTCCGGGATAGGTGGCCCCACCCGGTGGACACCCGGGACCCTTCCGGTGGTCCCAGTACAATATCGGTGACCCCCGAAACTTTCCCGGTGGCCGAACTGGACTTCCTATATACAAATCTTTACCTCCGGACCATTACGGAACTCCTCGTGACGTCCGGGATCTCATCCGGGACTCCAAACAACTTTCGGGTTACCGCATACTAATATCTCTACAACCCTAGCGTCACCGAACCTTAAGTGTGTAGACCCTATGGGTTCGGGAATCACGCAGACATGACCGAGATAGCTCTCTGGCCAATAACCAATAGCGGGATCTGGATACCCATGTTGGCTCCCACATGTTCCACGATGATCTCATTGAATGAACCACGATGTCGAGGATTCAAGTAATCCCGTATACAATTCCCTTTGTCGATCGGTACGTTACTTGCCCGAGATTTGACCGTCGGTATCCCAATACTTCATTCAATCTCGTTACCGGCAAGTCACTTTACTCGTACTGTAATTCATGATCCCGTGACCAACCACTTGGTCACATTGAGCTCATTATGATGATGCATTACCAAGTGGGCCCAGATATACCTCTCCGTCATACAGAGTGACAAATCCCAGTCTCGATTCGTGTCAACCCAACAGACACTTCCGGAGATACCTGTAGTATACCTTTATAGCCACCCTGTTATGTTGTGACATTTGGTACACCCAAAGCACTCTTACGGTATCCGGGAGTTACACGATCTCATGGTCTAAGGAAATGATACTTGACATTAGAAAAGCTCTAGCAAACGAACTACACGATCTTGTGCTATGCTTAGGATTGGGTCTTGTCCATGACATCATTCTCCCAATGATGTGAACCCGTTATCAATGACATCCAATGTCCATGGTCAGGAAACCATAACCATCCATTGATAAACGAGCTAGTCAACTAGAGGCTCACTAGGGACATGTTGTGGTCTATGTATTCACACATGTATTATGATTTCCGGATAACACAATTATAGCATGAACAATAGACAATTGTCATGAACAAGGAAATATAATAATAACCATTTTATTATTGCCTCTAGGGCATATTTCCAACAGTCTCCCACTTGCACTAGAGTCAATAATCTAGTTACATTGTGATGAATCGAACACCCATAGAGTTCTGGTGTTGATCATGTTTTGCTCGCGGAAGAGGTTTAGTCAACGGATCTGCGACATTCAGATCTGTGTGCACTTTACAAATATCTATGTCTCCATCGTGAACATTTTCACGAATGGAGTTGAAGCGACGCTTGATGTGCCTGGTCTTCTTGTGAAACCTGGGCTCCTTGGCAAGGGCAATGGCTCCAGTGTGATGTTAGTGATTATGTTGTTGGTGTTGTTCTAGGACAAAGAGTTGATAAGAAATGTGGTCGCCAAACTAAATAAACTCCCATCATCATTTAGATCATCCCACGTAAGGAAAAAGATCAGCCAACTCCTAGCAAATTTCCCTCAAGTGGATGACCTAAGGTTTATCAATCCGTAGGAGGCGTAGGATGAAGATGGTCTCTCTCAAGCAACCCTGCAACCAAATAACAAAAAGTCTCTTGTGTCCCCAACACACCCAATACAATGGTAAATTGTATAGGTGCACTAGTTCGGCGAAGAGTTGGTGATACAAGTGCAAAATAGATGGTAGATAAAGGTATTTGTAATCCGAAATAATAAAAACAGCAAGGTAACTAATGATAAAAGTGAGCGTAAACGGTATTGCAATGATAGGAAACAAGGCCTAGGGTTCATACTTTCACTAGTGCAAGTTCTCTCAACAATAATAACATAGATAGATCATATAACAAGCCCTCAACATGCAACAAAGAGTCACTCCGAAGCCACTAATATCTAAGAACAAACGTAGAGATTATGGTAGGGTACGAAACCACCTCAAAGTTATTCTTTTGGATCAATCTATAAAAGAGTTCGTACTAGAATAACACCTTAAGACACAAATCAACCAAAACCCTAATGTCACCTAGATACTCCATTGTCACCTCAAGTATCCGTGGGCATGATTATATGATATGCATCACACAATCTCAGATTCGTCCAACCAACATAAAAGTACTTCAAAGAGTGCCCCAAAGTTTCTATCAGAGAGTCAAGAACGTGTGCCAACCCCTATGCATAGGTTCCCAATGTCACGAAACCCGCAAGTTGATCACCAAAACATACATCAAGTGGCACATGATATCCCATTGTCACCACAGATAATCATGGCAAGACATACATCAAGTGTTCTCATAAACGACTCAATCTGATAAGATAACTTCAAAGGGGAAACTCAATTCATCACAAGAGAGTAGAGGGGGAGAAGAAACATAAGATCCAACTATAATAGCAAAGCTCGCGATACATCAAGATCGTGCCAAATCAAGAACATGAGAGAGAGATCAAACACATAGCTACTGGTACATACCCTCAGCCCCGAGGGTGAACTACTCCCTCCTCATCATGGAGAGCGCCGAGATGATGAAGATGGACACCGGTGATGGGATCCCCCTCCGGCAGGGCATCAGAATGGGCTCCCGAGAGGTTTTTGGTGGCTATAGAGGCTTGCGGCGGCGGAACTCTCGATCTATCTTCTGTTCTGGAAGTTTTAGGATACGTAGGTATATATGGGTGCAGGGGGTACGTCGGTGGAGCTACGGGGGCCCCATGAGGTAGGGGGCGCACCCTAGGGGGGTGGGCGCGCCCCCCACCCTCGTGGGCAGCCCGTATCTCCACTGACGTGCACTCCAAGTTACCTAGGTTGCTTTCCTTCCAAAAATAACTTCTCCAGTTGATTTCGTTATGTTTTGACTCCGTCTGCTATTCCTTTTCTTCAAAATACTGAAATAGGCATAAAACAACAAATCTGGGCTGGGCCTCCGGTTAATAGGTTAGTCCCAAAAATAATATAAAAGTGAATAATAAAGCCCAATATTGCCTAAAACAGTAGATAATATAGCATGGAGCAATCAAAAATTATAGATACGTTGGAGATGTATCAAGCATCCCCAAGCTTAATTCCTACTCGTCCTCGAGTAGGTAAATGATAAAAAAGATAAGTTTTGATGTGGAATGCTAGTTGGCATAATTTCAATGTAATTCTTCTTACTTGTGATATGAATATTCAGATCCGAAAGATTCAAGACAAAAGTTCATATTGATAAAAGAAATAGCAACGCTTCAAGCATATAATCAAAGTAATCATGTCTTCTCAAAATAACATTGCAAAAGAAAGTTCATCCCTACAAAATCATATAGTTAGGCCATGCTTCATTTTCGTCACACAAAGATGTTCCCAACTTCTATACCCCCGATGACAAGCCAAGCAATTGTTTCATACTTAAATAATCTCAAAAATTTTCAACCTTCACGCAATACATGAGCACGAGCCATGGATATAGCACTATGGGTGGAATAGAATATGATGATGGGGATTGTGTGGAGAAGACAAAAAAAGAAGAAAGTCTCACATTGACGAGGATAATCAACGGGCTATGGAGATGCCCATCAATTGATGTCAACATGAGGAGTAGGGATTGCCATGCAACGTATGCACTAGAGCTATGTATGCTCAACAAAAGAAAACTAGTGGGTGTGCATCCAACTCGCTTGCTCATGAAGACCTAGGGCATTTGAGGAAGCCCATCATAGGAATATACAAGCCAAGTTCTATAATGAAAAATTCCCACTAGTATAAAAAGACAACTTATGAGACTCACTACATGAAGAACAAGGTGCTACTTTGAAGCACAATATATGAGACTCACTATATGAAGAACAAGGTGCTACTTTGAAGCACAAGTGTGGAAAAAAGAGATAGTAGCATTGCCCTTTTTATTCATTTTCTTTTTTTGGGCCTTTTTTTTCTTTTGGCCTTTCTCTTTTTTTATTTGGGAAATGCTCTAATGATGATGATCATCACACTTCTATTGATTAAAACATAAGGATTACAACTCGAAAAACAAGATATGACTCTATATGAATGCCTCCGGCGGTGTACCGGGATGGTTCAATGAATCAAGAGTGACACGTATGAAAAATAATGCATGGTGGCTTTGCCACAAATACGATGTCAACTACATGATCATGCAATGACAATATGACAAAAAGTAATGTATGTCATGATGAAGATGATGGAAGTTGCATGGCAATATATCTCGGAATGGCTATGGAAATGCCATGATAGGTAGGTATGGTGGCTGTTTTGAGGAAGACATAAGGAGGTTTATGTGTGATAGAGCGTATCGTATCACGGGGTTTGGATGCACCGGCGAAGTTTGCACCAACTCTCAAGGTGAGAAAGGGCAATGCACGGTACCGAAGAGGCTAGCAAAGGCGGAAAGGTGAGAGTGCGTATAATCCATGGACTCAACATTAGTCAAAAGAACTCATATACTTATTGCGAAAATTTATAAGTCATCAAAAACCAAGTACTACGCGCATGCTCCTAGGGGGATAGATTGATAGGAAAAGACCATCGCTCGTCCCCGACCGCCACTCATAAGGATGCACAAGCCAGGTACACTTCATGTTTCAAATTTGTTACACAACTTTAACCATACGTGCATGCTACGTGACTTGCTAACTTCAACACAAGAATTCTTTGAATTCATAATCACCCAACTAGCATGACTTTAATATCACTACCTCCATATCTCAAAACAATTATCAAGTATCAAACTTTTCTTAGTATTCAACACACTCATAAGAAAGTTTCACATATCTTGAATACCAAGTATATTAATATTAAGAAAATTACCATGCTATTAATGACTCTCAAAATAATCTAAGTGAAGTATGAGAGTTCATCTATTTCTTCAAAATGAAACTACCACCATGCTCTAAAAGGTATAAGTGATGCACTAGAGCAAATGACAAACTACTCCGAAAGATATAAGTGAAGGTCAATGAGTAGCTAAATAATTATGCAATTATGCGAAGACTCTCTCTCATTTAATAATTTCAGATCTTAATACTTTATTCAAACATCAAGCAAAGGTAAAGAAAACTACATTGCATGGATAGCACAACTCATGTGAAGAAGCAAAAACTTAAGCTCAACCGATACTAACCGATAGTTGTTGAAGAAGAAAGGTGGGATGCCTACCTGGTCATCCCCAAGCTTAGATGCTTGAGACTTCTTGAAATATTATCTTGGGGTGCCTTGGGCATCCCCAAGCTTAGGCTCTTGCCACTCCTTATTCCATAGTCCATCGAATCGTTACCCAAAACTTTAAAACTCCACAACACAAAACTCAACAGAAAACTCGTAAGCTCCGTTAGTGAAAGAAAGCAAAACCACCACATAAGGTACTGTAATGAACTCATTATTTATTCATATTGGTGTAATATCTAATGTACTCCAACTTATCTATGGTTCATACCCTCCGATACTACTCATAGATTCATCAAAATAAGCAAACAACACATAGAAAACAGAATCTGTCAAAAACAGAACAGTCTATAGTAATCTGTATCAAACGTATATATCTTGAACTCCAAAGATCCTACCAAATTAGGAAGTCCTAAGAAATTCGTGTACCAATCCATAGCAAAAAGAATCAGATCAGAAGCACGTTTCTGTGAATTAACAAAACTAATTTACTGGGTGCAAAAGTTTCTGATTTTCAGCAGGATCAACACAGCTATCACCGTAAGCTATCCTAAAGGTCTTACTTGGCACTTTATTGAAACAAAAGCTATAAAACATGATTAATACAGTATCATAATCATGTGGACATACAAAAACAGTAAGGATAAATATTGTGTTGTCTCCCAACAAGCGCTTTTCTTTAATGCCTTTCTAGCTAGGCATGATGATGACAATGATGCTCACATAAAAGATAAGAATTGAAACATAACGGGAGCATCATGAAGCATATGACTAGCACATTTAAGTCTAACCCACTTCCTATGCATAGGGATTTTGTGAGCAAACAAATTATGGGAACGATAATCAACTAGCATAGGAAGGTAAAACAAGCATAGCTTCAAAACATGAAGCACATAGAGAGGAAACTTGATATTATTGCAATTCCTACAAGCATATGTTCCGCCCTCATAATAATTTTCAGTAGCATCATGAATGAATTCAACAATATAACCAGCACCTAAAGCATTCTTTTCATGATCTACAAGCATAGAATTTTTACTACTCTCCACATAAGCAAATTTCTTCTCATGAATAGTAGTGGGTGCAAAGTCAACAAAATAGCTATCATATGATTTAAAATTAGGATCAAGATGACAAGTTTCATGGTTATCATTATTCTTTAAAGCATACGTGTCATCACAATAATCATCATAGATAGGAGGCATGCTTTCATCATAGTAAATTTGCTCAACAAAGCTTGGGGGACAAAAAATATCATCTTCATCAAACGTAGCTTCCCCAAGCTTGTGGCTTTGCATATCATTAGCATCATGGATATTCAAGGAATTCATACTAACAACATTGCAATCATTCTCATCATTCACATATTTTATGCCAAGCATTCTATGTAATTCTTCTTCTAGTACTTGAGCACAATTTTCCTTCCCATCATTTTCACGAAAGACATTAAAAAGATGAAGCATACGAGGCATCCTTAATTCCATTTTTTGTAGTTTTCTTTTATAAACTAAACTAGTGATAAAACAAGAAACAAAAAGATTCGATTGCAAGATCTAAAGATATACCTTCAAGCGCTAACCTCCCCGGCAACGGCGCCAGAAAAGAGCTTGATGTCTACTACACAACCTTCTTCTTGTAGACGTTGTTGGGCCTGCAAGTGCACAGGTTTGTAGGACAGTAGCAAATTTCCCTCAAGTGGATGACCTAAGGTTTATCAATCCGTAGGAGGCGTAGGATGAAGATGGTCTCTCTCAAGCAACCCTGCAACCAAATAACAAAAAGTCTCTTGTGTCCCCAACACACCCAATACAATGGTAAATTGTATAGGTGCACTAGTTCGGCAAAGAGATGGTGATACAAGTGCAAAATAGATGGTAGATAAAGGTATTTGTAATCTGAAATAATAAAAATAGCAAGGTAACTAATGATAAAAGTGAGCGTAAATGGTATTGCAATGATAGGAAACAAGGCCTAGGGTTCATACTTTCACTAGTGCAAGTTCTCTCAACAATAATAACATAGATAGATCATATAACAAGCCCTCAACATGCAACAAAGAGTCACTCCGAAGCCACTAATAGCGTAGAAAAAACATAGAGATTATGGTAGGGTACGAAACCACCTCAAAGTTATTCTTTCGGATCAATCTATAAAAGAGTTCGTACTAGAATAACACCTTAAGACACAAATCAACCAAAACCCTAATGTTACCTAGATACTCCATTGTCACCTCAAGTATCCGTGGGCATGACTATACAATATGCATCACACAATCTCAGATTCATCCAACCAACATAGAAGTACTTCAAAGAGTGCCCCAAAGTTTCTATCAGAGAGTCGAGAACGTGTGCCAACCCCTATGCATAGGTTCCCAATGTCACGGAACCCGCAAGTTGATCACCAAAACATACATCAAGTGGCACATGATATCCCATTGTCACCACAGATAATCACGGCAAGACATACATCAAGTGTTCTCATAAAAGACTCAATCTGATAAGATAACTTCAAAGGGGAAACTCAATTCATCACAAGAGAGTAGAGGGGGAGAAGAAACATAAGATCCAACTATAATAGCAAAGCTCGCGATACATCAAGATCGTGCCAAATCAAGAACACGAGAGAGAGAGATCAAACACATAGCTACTGGTACATACCCTCAGCCCCGAGGGTGAACTACTCCCTCCTCATCATGGAGAGCGTCGGGGTGATGAAGATGGCCACCGGTGATGGGATCCCCCTCTGGCAGGGTGCCAGAATGGGCTCCTGAGAGGTTTTTGGTGGCTACAGAGGCTTGCGGCGGCGGAACTCCCGATCTATCTTCTGTTCTGGAAGTTTTAGGATATGTAGGTATATATGGGTGCAGGGGGTACGTCGGTGGAGCTATGGGGGCCCCACGAGGTAGGGGGGCGTGCCCTAGGGGGGTGGGCATGCCTCCCACCCTCGTGGGCAGCCCGTATCTCCCCTGACGTGCACTCTAAGTTCCCTGGGTTGCTTTCCTTCCAAAAATAACTTCTCCAGTTGATTTCGTTCCGTTTTGACTCCGTCTGATATTCCTTTTCTTCGAAACACTGAAATAGGCATAAAACAACAAATCTGGGCTGGGACTCCGGTTAATAGGTTAGTCCCAAAAATAATATAAAAGTGAATAATAAAGCCCAATATTGCCTAAAACAGTAGATAATATAGCATGGAGCAATCAAAAATTATAGATACGTTGGAGACGTATCAACCTACTTTCCCCTACATCTGCTAGTCCACCTCTTCAAGAGCTCACGCAACTTATTCAACTATGCCAGAGCCCATAATGGCTTGTGGCTGCACACGGAAGTTTCTAGCATGAATAATCTTATGATCCCTTTGAGCCTGGGTGGCAAAGCAAAGGAAAAATCACACGGGTACTCCAGGATTTCCTCAAACAGGCAACACTGGGTTCCCCAGGTGCCTCAACCAATCCACCCAGATGTATATTAAAGTTGCCACCTTAATGTTATCCATGATTACATAACTCACAAACTTCCATGTGTGAATCACGATCCAATCCCCATCTACGAGCATGGCTAAGCAATAAATAAGCAAAACGTATATTCCTGGTGTGATCAAAAGGTATTAGGTTCCTACCTCAAGCACTACAACCAAACCACATGTTCCCAATCCTACTCATGCAAATATTAGGGGTGACACTAATACATAGTAAAGCTGGGTATAAAAGAGTATGATCAAAGTGTAACTTGCCTTGCTGACGATCTGCAAACTCTAGGGATTCGTAGTAAGAAGCTTAGCACTCCGGGTAATCTAGCGTAGACAAACAGTAGCATACATAAGTAATCACTCAAACGAAGCAACAAGAAAACCGAGAAAAGATCCAAATCAAACACGAAACAAGCAAGCAGCTTAAACTAACAAAATTCAAACCTAACAGCATTATTATCATATGGATTAGCTCTTAACAGTAGGTACATGTGATTAGCTATGATTTGCAAAAAGAAACAACTCAAACGAAGAAACGAAACTCGAAACACGAGCGAAACAAGATCGTTTACTAATCTGAACTAAACTCAAATTTTACAGTACCAAAATCATGTTAAAGTTGGTTAACTGGAAAGAACATAATGATACAAAGATTTAGGCGCTAGTTTCATCTAATTGGGATAAACGAGTAAAAAGTTATGCTAGTGTTAAGATCAGGGGCTAAATCGCAAGAAAACTATTCACGGATAGGTCCCTGGCCGAAAATAAACTAAAAAGAAAAAGACTACGACGCGAACATTCGCTAACAGAACTAATCCGACGAAAACTGTTCGTTAAAACAAACGAACGAACGAACAAACGTTTAATAACTATAATAAAAACGAAAATAGATATATTCTAAAAGAACCGAGAAATACCTAAAAAAACCGGGACAGTTCGGGGTTATACCGGTTCATCAGAAAAAACCGGTGGCTCGGATCGGATCGGATTGGTCGACGGCGGCGGCGGCTCCGGCGACGGCAGCTTGCGGCGGCGAGGCGGGGTGGCGACTCGGGCGGCGACGGCGGCGGTGGCAGCAGCGCGGCAGCGGTGAGGGGCGGCGGCGGCGTGAGCTACAGGCGGCGGCGGAGGCGAGGTTGCGAGGCGGCGGGGTTGGTGAGGGGATCGGGAGAGGCGGCGCGGCTTATAAAGGACCCCCCCGGGGGGTCTCCGACTTGGAGAAGGGGGCGCCGGGGCGAGGCGGCGGCAGACTCCCGCGGGAGTCCGTCTCCCGCACGGCAGCAGAGGTGGTGGCGCGACGGGCGGGCTTGCTGGGCCGGCTGGGCTTCGGCCGAGTCAGTTCGAACCTTTTTCTTAAAACAATTTCGTCGCGAAGGAAAAAATATCCTAAATAAATATTGAGAAAAAGCTAAAAGTTCCAGAAATAATTTTCAACGTCCAAACCTAATATTTAGGACAAGATGAACATTTTTTTGGACTAAGATGCAATTTTAAAAAATGCAATAATTTTCTACTTCAAATAAAATAGTAAATAAAATACCAATAGATAACTAATTTGATTTTAAAATTCTTTCTCCAATATTTCTCTTAGGTTGAAGAAGTCATATTATCTTCTCTCATTTATTTTAGATATTGGAAATAATTGGAGAGAAAAATAATAAAATCAAATTGATCCTTTCTTCAAATTTGAAATAAATTCAAATATGAATTTTGTAAAACCTCCAACTCTCTCCTTGGGTCCTTGAGTTGCTTAAGATTTCTAGGATCACAACAAAATGCAAGAATAAATATGATATGCATATGATGATTTATGTATAACATCCAAATTGAAAATTGGGATGTTACACAAAATGGTTGTTCTTTGACCGTTTACCACCTTCGAATTTGTGCCTTCGCCGTTGTTGATTTTGATGGCACCGGAACGATATACCTCCTCGATAATGTAAGGACCTTCCCATTTAGAGAGAAATTTTCCTGTAAAAAATCTTAAATGAGAGTTGTATAGCAAAACATAATCACCTACATTAAACTCATGCATTTGTATCCTTTTGTCATGCCATCTTTTAACTTTTTCTTTAAACAACTTGGCATTCTCACAGGCTTGGGTTCTCCATTCATCAAGTGAGCTAATGTCAAATAGTCTCTTCTCACCGGCGAGTTTGAAGTCATAATTGAGCTCTTTAATAGCCCAATATGCTTTATGTTCTAGTTCAAGAGGTAAGTGACAAGCTTTTCCATAAACCATTTTATACGGAGACATACCTATATGATTTTTATATGAAGTTCTATAAGCCCATAATGCATCATCAAGTTTTTGGGACCAATTCTTTCTAGATCTGTTAACAGTCTTTTGTAAAATCAATTTAATTTCTCTATTACTCAATTCTACTTAACCACTAGACCGAGGATGGTGAGATGCAATTCTATGATTAACATCATACTTAGCAAGCATTTTACGAAAAGCACCATGAATAAAATGTGAACCACCATCAGTCGTTAAATATCTAGGGACTCCAAACCTTGGGAAAATAACTTCTTTAAGCATATTAATTGAAGTATTATGATCAACACTACTAGTTGGAATATCTTTTACCAAATTAGTAACATAATCAACAACAACTAAAATATGTGTATATCCATTAGAGGAAGGAAAAGGTCCCATATAATCAAAGCCCCAAACATCAAATGGTTCAATAACAAGTGAATAATTCATAGGAATTTCTTGACGTCTACTGATATTACCAATTCTTTGACATTCATCGCAAGACAAGACAAACTTACGGGCATCTTTGAAAAGAGTAGGCCAATAGAAATCGGATTGCAATACCTTATGTGCAATTCTAGCTCCAGCGTGGTGTCCCCCGTAAGCCTCGGAGTGACACTTGCATAGGATCTATTCCTGTTCATGCTCAGGTACACAACGTCTAATAACACCATCTACTCCTTCTTTATAAAGGTGTGGGTCATCCCAAAAGTAATGTCTTAAATCATAGAAAAACCTTTTCTTTTGCTGGTATGTGAAACTAGGTGTTATAAATTTAGCAACAATGTAATTATCATAATCAGCATACCATGGAGCAGTACGAGAAGCATTTATGACAGCTAATTGTTCATCAGGAAAACTATCATCAATAGGTAGTGGGTCATCAAGAACATTTTCTAACCTAGACAAGTTGTATGCAACGGGGTTCTCAGCCCCCTTTCTATCAATAATATGCAAATCAAATTCTTGTAGCAAGAGAACCCATCTAATAAGTCTAGGTTTAGCATCTTTCTTTTCTATAAGATATTTAATAGCAGCATGATTAGTATGAACAATTACTTTGGAATCAACCATATAAGGTCTGAACTTATCACAAGCGAATACAACTGCTAAAAATTCTTTTTCAGTAGTAGCACAGTTTCTTTGGGCACTGTCTAGAGTTTTACTAGCATATTGGATAACATTTAATTTCTTATCAACTCTTTGTCCTAGAACAACACCAACAACATAATCACTAGCATCACACATAATTTCAAAGGGTAAATTCCAATCAGGTGGCTGAACAATAGGTGCAGAAATCAAGGCTTTCTAAGTATTTCAAATGCTTCTACACAATCATCATCAAAAACAAAAGGAACATCCTTTTGCAAGATATTAGTGAGAGGCCTAAAATTTTTAGAGCAGTCTTTAATAAACCTCCTATAGAAACCAGTATGACCAAGGAAACTTCTTATACCTTTGATATCTTTAGGACACGACATCTTTTCAATAGCATCTACTTTAGCTTTATCAATTTCAATACCTCTTTCAAAAATTTTACGCCCCAAGACAATACCTTCATTAACCATAAAGTGGCACTTCTCCCAACTCAAGACAAGATCAGTTTCTTTGCATCTCCGCAAAACTTGATCAAGGTTGCTTAAGCAATCATCAAAAGAAGTTCCGTAAATGGAGAAATCATCCATGAAAACCTCAACAAGATTTTCACAAAAGTCAGAGAATATAGTAGTCATACATCTTTGAAAGGTAGCAGGTGCATTGCATAAACCAAAAGGCGTACGTCTATAAGCAAAAGTACCGAAAGGGCACGTAAAAGTGGTCTTTTCCTGATCCTCTTTCGACACAGGTATTTGAGAGAAACCAGAATAACCATCTAGAAATCAAAAATGTGTACGTTTGGATAGTCTTTCTAGCATTTGATCAATAAAAGGTAGAGGGTAATGATCCTTTCTAGTAGCTTTATTTAATTATGGAAATCAATTACCATTCTATAACCTGTAACAATTCTTTGTGGAATCAATTCATCATTATCATTAGGAACAATAGTAATACCTCCCTTCTTAGGGACACAATGGACATGACTTACCCACTGACTATCAGCAATTGGATAAATTATACCTGCCTCCAAGAGCTTTAGTATTTCATTTCTTACCACTTCTTTTATCTTAGGATTTAACCTTCGTTGATGATCAACAACTTGTTTAGCATCTTTCTCCAATTTTATTTTGTGCTGGCATAGAGTGGGACTAATGCCCTTAAGATCATCAAGAGTATATCCAATGGCAGCACAATGCTTCTTCAGAGTTTTCAATAATTTCTCTTCTTCATGCTCTGAAAGGTTAGCACTATAATAACATGATATATCTTCTTTTCATCAAGATAAGCATATTTAAGAGTATCAGGTAATTGTTTAAGCTCAAACATGGGATCACCCTTGGGTGGAGGAGGATCCCCTAGGATTTCAACAGGCAAGTTGTGTTTCAAAATAGGTCCTTGCTTAAAAAAATACTTCATCTATTTCAGTTCTCTCATTCATAAACATATCATTTTCATGGTCGAGCAAATATTGTTCTAAAGGATCATTAGGAGGCACGACAATAGAAACAAGACCAATAATTTCATCTTTACTAGGCAATTCTTTATCATGGGGTTGTCTATGAAATTTAGCAAAATTAAAATCATGAGACATATCCCCTAAACCGACAGTAACAATATCCTTTTCGTAGTCTATCTTACCATTAACAGTATTCAAGAAGGGTCTACCAAATATAATGGGACAAAAGTCATCTTGTGGGAAACCAAGAACAAGGAAATCAGTAGGATATTTATTTTTCCCACACAAGACTTCAACATCTCTAACAATCCCAATTGGTGAAATAGTGTCTCTATTGGCAAGCTTAATAGTAACATCAATATCTTCTATCTCAGCAGGTGCAATATCATGCATAATTTCTTTGTATAAGGAATGAGGTATTGCACTCACACTAGCACCCATATCACATAAGCCATGATAGCAATGATCTCCTATTTTAACAGAAACAACAGGCATGCAACAACAGGTGTATGTTTATTTTTAGTATCGGGTTTAGCAATTCTAGCAGCTTCATCACAGAAATAAATAACATGCCCATCAATATTATCGACCAAGAGATCTTTGACCATAACAATACTAGGTTCAACTTTAATTTTCTCAGGGGGTGTAGGTGTTCTAGCATTACTCTTACGAACAATAGTTGAAGCTTTAGCATGAGCCTTTATTCTAACAGGAAAAGGTGGTTTCTCAATATAAGCGGTAGGAACAACAGGATCAACATTGTAAGTAATAGTTTTTTCTTCAACTTTAATAGGTTCTACTACCTTTACTTCAATGGGAGGATGATATTTAAACCACTTCTCCTTAGGGAGATAAACATGAGTAGCAAATGATTCACAGAAAGAAGCTACTATCTCAGAGTCAAGTCCATATTTAGTGCTAAATTCACAAAAAGCATCAGTATCCATAAAAGATTTAACACAATCAAACTTAGGGGTTATACCTGAGTCCTTACCTTCTTCGAGTTCCCAATCTTCAGAGTTGCGTTTAATTCTTTCCAATAAATCCAATTTGAATTCAATAGTCTTCATCATAAAAGAACTAGTACAAGAAGTATCGAGCATGGAGCGATCATTATGAGAAAGCCGAGCATAAAATTTTTGAATAATGATTTCTCTTGAGAGCTCATGATTGGGGCATGAATATAACATTTACTTAATCCTCCCCCAAGCTTGAGCGATACTTTCTCCTTCACGAGGCCAAAAACTATATATATAATTACGATCACGATGAACCAGATGCATAGGATAAAACTTCTGATGAAATTCCAATTTCAATCGGTTGTAGTTCAATGATCCAATATCATCACATAGCCTATACCATGTCAATGCCTTTCCCTTCAAAGATAAAGGGAAGATCTTCTTCTTGACAACATCCTCGGGTATACCTGCAAGCTTAAATGATCCACAAACTTCATCCACATAGATTAGGTGCATATCGGGATGTAATGTTCCATCTCCTGTATAGGAATTAGCTAGCAGTTTCTCTATCATACCCGAAGGAATTTCAAAGTAAATATTTTCAGTAGGTTTAGTAGGTTGAGGAGCAACTCTTTGCACTTTTGGTCGGGGTGAAGATACCACGAACAATCCCCTCAAAGGATTATTTTCCATAGTAACAAGTGACAGTAAATTTTAGCACACTATATAAATGTTTCCTTACCAAATTCCACCTACCAAAGGTGCTTCATTCCCGGGCAACGGCGCCAGAAAAGAGTCTTGATGACCCACAAGTATAGGGGATCTATCGCAGTCATTTCGATAAGTAAGAGCGTCGAACCCAACGAGGAGCAGAAGGAAATTACAAGCAGTTTTCAGTAAGGTATTCTGTGCAAGCACTGAAATTATTGGTAACAGATAGTTTTGTGATAAGGTAATTTGTAAGGGTAACAAGTAACAAAAGTAACTAAGGTGTAGCAAGGTGTCCCAATCCTTTTTATAGCAAAGGCCAAGCCTGGACGAACTCTTATAAAGCAAAGCACTCCCGAGGACACATGGGAATTATCGTCAAGCTAGTTTACATCATGCTCATATGATTCGCGTTCATTACTTTGATAATTTGATATGTGGGTGGACCGGTGCTTGGGTACTGCCCTTCCTTGGACAAGTATCCCACTTATGATTAACCCCTCTCGCAAGCATCCACAATTACGAAAGAAGAATTAAGGTAAACCTAACCATAGCATGAAACATATGGATCCAAATCAGCCCCTTACGAAGCAACGCATAAACTAGGGTTTAAGCTTCTGTCACTGTACCAACCCATCATCTACTTATTACTTCCCAATGCCTTCCTCTAGGCCCAAACAATGGTGAAGTGTCTTGTAGTCAATGTTCACATAACACCACTAGAGGAAAGAAAACATACATCCTATCAAAATATCGAACGAATACCAAATTCACATGACTACTTATAACAAGACTTCTCCCATGTCCTCAAGAACAAACGTAACTACTCACAAATCATATTCATGTTCGTAATCAAAGGGGTATCAATATGCATAAAGGATCTAAACATATAATCTTCCACCGAATAAACCAACTAGCATCAAGTACAAGGAGTAATCAACACTACTAGCAACCCACAGGTACCAATCTAAGGTTTTGAGACAAAGATCGGATACAGGAGATGAACTAGGGTTTGAGAGGATATGGTGTTGGTGAATATGTTGATGGAGATTGATCCCATCTCGATGAGAGGATAGATGGTGATGACGATGGCGATGATTTCCCCCTCCCGGAGGGATGTTTCCCCAGTAGAACAGCTCCACTTGAGCCCTAGATTGGTTCTGCCAAGGTTCCGCCTCGAGACGGCGGTGTTTTGTCCCGAAAGCTTCCATATGATTTTTTTCAGGGAAAAAGACACCTTATACCAGAAGATGGGCATCGGGGGGCTGCCAGGTGGCTCACGAGGTAGGGGGCGTGCCCAGGGGGGTAGGGCGCACCCTCCACCCTCGTGGACAGTGGGTGGCCCCCCTCTGGTGCTTTCTTTGCCCAATATTTTTAATATATTCCAAAACTGACTTTCATGGAGTTTGAGGACTTTTGGAGTTGTATAGAATGGGTCTCTAATATTTGCTCCTTTTCCAGCCCAGAATCCAGCTGCCGGCATTCCCCCTCTTCATGTAAACCTTGTAAAATAAGAGATAAAAGGCATACGTATTGTGACATAAAGTGTAGTAAAAACCCATAATGCAATAAATATCGATATAACAGCATGATGCAAAATGGACGTATCAACTCCCCCAAGCTTAGACCTCGTTTGTCCTCAAGCGGAAGCCGATATCGAAAAATATGTCCACATGTTTAGAGATAGAGGGGTCGATAAAATAAAATACGGACATGAGGGCATCATGATCATTCTTAGAACAACAACATATATAATGTCATATGAATTCTTATGCTTAAAGTAACAATCTATTAACAATGTCAAGTATGAATCAGAAACTTCATTGAAAACTAGCAAACTGTAATCTCAGTCACTGAAGCAATTGCAATTTATCATAACATCAGAACAAGTCAATATAAGAGCTTTTCAGCAAGTCCACATACTCAACTATCATTTAGTCTATCACAATTGCTAACACTCACACAATACTTATGGGTATGAAGTTTTAATCGGACACAGAGAAAGATATGGGCTTTTAATTTTGCCTCCCAACCTTTTCCCTCAAGGGTAATGTCAACAATAATACTTTATGAAAACTTACATCCAAGTGGATATATATATCAGGATCTTTCCAACACATAGTGCTTGCCAAAGGATAAAGTGTAAAAAAGAAAGGTGAAGATCACCATGACTCTTGTATAAGGTAGAATACAAAAATAAAAGATAGGCCCTTCGCAGAGGGAAGCAGAGGTTGTCATGTGCTTTTGTGGTTGGATGCACAAAATCTTAATGCAAAAGAACGTCACTTTATATTTGTTGGGGAACATTGCAGAAAATAATATTTTTCTACGCATCACCAAGATCAATCTATGGAGTCATCTAGCAACGAGAGAGAGGAGTGCATCTACATACCCTTGTAGATCGCGAGCGGAAGCACGGGGTTGATGGAGTCATACTCGTTGTGATCCAAATCACCGATGATCCTAGCGCCGAACGGACGGCACCTCTGCGATCAACACACGTATGGTTGGGAGAGACATCTCCTCCTTCTTGATCCAGCAAGGGGGAAGGAGAGGTTGATGGAGATCCAGTAGCGTGATGGTGTGGTGGTGGAAGCAGCGGGGATCTCGGCAGGGCTTCGCCAAGCTCAGCGAGAGGGAGAGGTGTTACGGGGGGAAGAGGGAGGCGCCAGGGGCTTGGGTGCGCAGCCCTCCCTCCCCCCTCTTTATATAGGGGACCTGGGGGGGGGGCGCCGGCCCCCTAGAGATCCAATCTCAAGGGGGGCGGCAGCCAAAGGGGGGGGGACTTGCCCCCCAAGTCAGGTGGGGCGCCCCCACCCCCAGGGTTTCCAACCCTAGGCACAGGGGGAGGCCCAAGGGGGGCGCACCAGCCCACCAGGGGCTGGTTCCCTTCCCACTTAAGCCCATGGGGCCCTCCGGGATAGGTGGCCCCACCCGGTGGACCCCCGGGACCCTTCCGGTGGTCCCAGTACAATACCGGTGACCCCCGAAACTTTCCCGGTGGCCGAACTGGACTTCCTATATACAAATCTTTACCTCCGGACCATTACGGAACTCCTCGTGACGTCCGGGATCTCATCTGGGACTCCAAACAACTTTCGGGTTACCGCATACTAATATCTCTACAACCCTAGCGTCACCGAACCTTAAGTGTGTAGACCCTACGGGTTCGGGAATCACGCAGACATGACCGAGATAGCTCTCTGGCCAATAACCAATAGCGGGATCTGGATACCCATGTTGGCTCCCACATGTTCCACGATGATCTCATTGAATGAACCACGATGTCGAGGATTCAAGTAATCCCGTATACAATTCCCTTTGTCGATCGGTACGTTACTTGCCCAAGATTTGACCGTCGGTATCCCAATACTTCATTCAATCTCGTTACCGGCAAGTCACTTTACTCGTACTGCAATTCATGATCCCGTGACCAACCACTTGGTCACATTGAGCTCATTATGATGATGCATTACCAAGTGGGCCCAGATATACCTCTCCGTCATACAGAGTGACAAATCCCAGTCTCGATTCGTGTCAACCCAACAGACACTTCCGGAGATACCTGTAGTATACCTTTATAGCCACCCTGTTATGTTGTGACATTTGGTACACCCAAAGCACTCTTAAGGTATCCGGGAGTTACACGATCTCATGGTCTAAGGAAATGATACTTGACATTAGAAAAGCTCTAGCAAACGAACTACACGATCTTGTGCTATGCTTAGGATTGGGTCTTGTCCATGACATCATTCTCCCAATGATGTGAACCCGTTATCAATGACATCCAATGTCCATGGTCAGGAAACCATAACCATCCATTGATAAACGAGCTAGTCAACTAGAGGCTCACTAGGGACATGTTGTGGTCTATGTATTCACACATGTATTATGATTTCCGGATAACACAATTATAGCATGAACAATAGACAATTGTCATGAACAAGGAAATATAATAATAACCATTTTATTATTGCCTCTAGGGCATATTTCCAACAGTCTCCCACTTGCACTAGAGTCAATAATCTAGTTACATTGTGATGAATCGAACACCCATAGAGTTCTGGTGTTGATCATGTTTTGCTCGCGGAAGAGGTTTAGTCAACGGATCTGCGACATTCAGATCTGTGTGCACTTTACAAATATCTATGTCTCCATCGTGAACATTTTCACGAATGGAGTTGAAGCGACGCTTGATGTGCCTGGTCTTCTTGTGAAACCTGGGCTCCTTGGCAAGGGCAATGGCTCCAGTGTGATGTTAGTGATTATGTTGTTGGTGTTGTTCTAGGACAAAGAGTTGATAAGAAATGTGGTCGCCAAACTAAATAAACTCCCATCATCATTTAGATCATCCCACGTAAGGAAAAAGATCAGCCAACTCCTAGCAAATTTCCCACAAGTGGATGACCTCAGGTTTATCAATCCGTAGGAGGCGTAGGATGAAGATGGTCTCTCTCAAGCAACCCTGCAACCAAATAACAAAAAGTCTCTTGTGTCCCCAACACACCCAATACAATGGTAAATTGTATAGGTGCACTAGTTCGGCGAAGAGTTGGTGATACAAGTGCAAAATAGATGGTAGATAAAGGTATTTGTAATCCGAAATAATAAAAACAGCAAGGTAACTAATGATAAAAGTGAGCGTAAACGGTATTGCAATGATAGGAAACAAGGCCTAGGGTTCATACTTTCACTAGTGCAAGTTCTCTCAACAATAATAACATAGATAGATCATATAACAAGCCCTCAACATGCAACAAAGAGTCACTCCGAAGCCACTAATATCTAAGAACAAACGTAGAGATTATGGTAGGGTACGAAACCACCTCAAAGTTATTCTTTTGGATCAATCTATAAAAGAGTTCGTACTAGAATAACACCTTAAGACACAAATCAACCAAAACCCTAATGTCACCTAGATACTCCATTGTCACCTCAAGTATCCGTGGGCATGATTATACGATATGCATCACACAATCTCAGATTCGTCCAACCAACATAAAAGTACTTCAAAGAGTGCCCCAAAGTTTCTATCAGAGAGTCAAGAACGTGTGCCAACCCCTATGCATAGGTTCCCAATGTCACGAAACCCGCAAGTTGATCACCAAAACATACATCAAGTGGCACATGATATCCCATTGTCACCACAGATAATCACGGCAAGACATACATCAAGTGTTCTCATAAACGACTCAATCCGATAAGATAACTTCAAAGGGGAAACTCAATTCATCACAAGAGAGTAGAGGGGGAGAAGAAACATAAGATCCAACTATAATAGCAAAGCTCGCGATACATCAAGATCGTGCCAAATCAAGAACATGAGAGAGAGATCAAACACATAGCTACTGGTACATACCCTCAGCCCCGAGGGTGAACTACTCCCTCCTCATCATGGAGAGCGCCGAGATGATGAAGATGGACACCGGTGATGGGATCCCCCTCCGGCAGGGCATCGGAATGGGCTCCCGAGAGGTTTTTGGTGGCTATAGAGTCTTGCGGCGGCGGAACTCTCGATCTATCTTCTGTTCTGGAAGTTTTAGGATACGTAGGTATATATGGGTGCAGGGGGTACGTCGGTGGAGCTACGGGGGCCCCATGAGGTAGGGGGCGCACCCTAGGGGGGTGGGCGCGCCCCCCACCCTCGTGGGCAGCCCGTATCTCCACTGACGTGCACTCCAAGTTACCTAGGTTGCTTTCCTTCCAAAAATAACTTCTCCAGTTGATTTCGTTCCGTTTTGACTCCGTCTGCTATTCCTTTTCTTCAAAACACTGAAATAGGCATAAAACAACAAATCTGGGCTGGGCCTCCGGTTAATAGGTTAGTCCCAAAAATAATATAAAAGTGAATAATAAAGCCCAATATTGCCTAAAACAGTAGATAATATAGCATGGAGCAATCAAAAATTATAGATACGTTGGAGATGTATCAAGCATCCCCAAGCTTAATTCCTACTCGTCCTCGAGTAGGTAAATGATAAAAGAGATAAGTTTTGATGTGGAATGCTAGTTGGCATAATTTCAATGTAATTCTTCTTACTTGTGATATGAATATTCAGATCCGAAAGATTCAAGACAAAAGTTCATATTGATAAAAGAAATAGCAATGCTTCAAGCATATAATCAAAGTAATCATGTCTTCTCAAAATAACATGGCAAAAGAAAGTTCATCCCTACAAAATCATATAGTTAGGCCATGCTTCATTTTCGTCACACAAAGATGTTCCCAACTTCTATACCCCCGATGACAAGCCAAGCAATTGTTTCATACTTAAATAATCTCAAAAAATTTCAACCTTCACGCAATACATGAGCACGAGCCATGGATATAGCACTATGGGTGGAATAGAATATGATGATGGGGATTGTGTGGAGAAGACAAAAAAAGAAGAAAGTCTCACATTGACGAGGATAATCAACAGGCTATGGAGATGCCCATCAATTGATGTCAACATGAGGAGTAGGGATTGCCATGCAACGGATGCACTAGAGCTATGTATGCTCAACAAAAGAAAACTAGTGGGTGTGCATCCAACTCGCTTGCTCATGAAGACCTAGGGCATTTGAGGAAGCCCATCACAGGAATATACAAGCCAAGTTCTGTAATGAAAAAAGCCCACTAGTATAAAAAGACAACTTATGAGACTCACTACATGAAGAACAAGGTGCTACTTTGAAGCACAATATATGAGACTCACTATATGAAGAACAAGGTGCTACTTTGAAGCACAAGTGTGGAAAAAAGAGATAGTAGCATTGCCCTTTTTATTTATTTTCTTTTTTTGGGCCTTTTTTTTCTTTTGGCCTTTCTGTTTTTTTATTTGGGAAATGCTCTAATGATGATGATCATCACACTTCTATTGATTAAAACATAAGGATTACAACTCGAAAAACAAGATATGACTCTATATGAATGCCTCCGGCGGTGTACCGGGATGGTTCAATGAATCAAGAGTGACACGTATGAAAAATAATGCATGGTGGCTTTGCCAAAAATACGATGTCAACTACATGATCATGCAATGACAATATGACAAAAAGTAATGTATGTCATGATGAAGATGATGGAAGTTGCATGGCAATATATCTCGGAATGGCTATGGAAATGCCATGATAGGTAGGTATGGTGGCTGTTTTGAGGAAGATATAAGGAGGTTTATGTGTGATAGAGCGTATCGTATCACGGGGTTTGGATGCACCGGCGAAGTTTGCACCAACTCTCAAGGTGAGAAAGGGTAATGCACGGTACCGAAGAGGCTAGCAAAGGCGGAAAGGTGAGAGTGCGTATAATCCATGGACTCAACATTAGTCAAAAGAACTCATATACTTATTGCAAAAATTTATAAGTCATCAAAAACCAAGTACTACGCGCATGCTCCTAGGGGGATAGATTGGTAGGAAAAGACCATCGCTCGTCCCGACCGCCACTCATAAGGATGCACAAGCCAGGTACACTTCATGTTTCAAATTTGTTACACAACTTTAAGCATACGTGCATGCTACGGGACTTGCTAACTTCAACACAAGAATTCTTTGAATTCATAATCACCCAACTAGCATGACTTTAATATCACTACCTCCATATCTCAAAACAATTATCAAGTATCAAACTTTTCTTAGTATTCAACACACTCATAAGAAAGTTTCACATATCTTGAATACCAAGTATATTAATATTAAGAAAATTACCATGCTATTAATGACTCTCAAAATAATCTAAGTGAAGTATGAGAGTTCATCTATTTCTTCAAAATGAAACTACCACCATGCTCTAAAAGGTATAAGTGATGCACTAGAGCAAATGACAAACTACTCCGAAAGATATAAGTGAAGGTCAATGAGTAGCTAAATAATTATGCAATTATGCGAAGACTCTCTCTCATTTAATAATTTCAGATCTTAATACTTTATTCAAACATCAAGCAAAGGTAAAGAAAACTACATTGCATGGATAGCACAACTCATGTGAAGAAGCAAAAACTTAAGCTCAACCGATACTAACCGATAGTTGTTGAAGAAGAAAGGTGGGATGCCTACCTGGTCATCCCCAAGCTTAGATGCTTGAGACTTCTTGAAATATTATCTTGGGGTGCCTTGGGCATCCCCAAGCTTAGGCTCTTGCCACTCCTTATTCCATAGTCCATCGAATCGTTACCCAAAACTTTAAAACTCCACAACACAAAACTCAACAGAAAACTCGTAAGCTCCGTTAGTGAAAGAAAGCAAAACCACCACATATGGTACTGTAATGAACTCATTATTTATTCATATTGGTGTAATATCTACTGTACTCCAACTTATCTATGGTTCATACCCTCCGATACTACTCATAGATTCATCAAAATAAGCAAACAACACATAGAAAACAGAATCTGTCAAAAACAGAACAGTCTATAGTAATCTGTATCAAACGTATATATCTTGAACTCCAAAGATCCTACCAAATTAGGAAGTCCTAAGAAATTCGTGTACCAATCCATAGCAAAAAGAATCAGATCAGAAGCACGTTTCTGTGAATTAACAAAACTAATTTACTGGGTGCAAAAGTTTCTGATTTTCAGCAGGATCAACACAGCTATCACCGTAAGCTATCCTAAAGGTCTTACTTGGCACTTTATTGAAACAAAAGCTATAAAACATGATTAATACAGTATCATAATCATGTGGACATACAAAAACAGTAAGGATAAATATTGTGTTGTCTCCCAACAAGCGCTTTTCTTTAATGCCTTTCTAGCTAGGCATGATGATGACAATGATGCTCACATAAAAGATAAGAATTGAAACATAACGGGAGCATCATGAAGCATATGACTAGCACATTTAAGTCTAACCCACTTCCTATGCATAGGGATTTTGTGAGCAAACAAATTATGGGAACGATAATCAACTAGCATAGGAAGGTAAAACAAGCATAGCTTCAAAACATGAAGCACATAGAGAGGAAACTTGATATTATTGCAATTCCTACAAGCATATGTTCCTCCCTCATAATAATTTTCAGTAGCATCATGAATGAATTCAACAATATAACCAGCACCAAAAGCATTCTTTTCATGATCTACAAGCATAGAATTTTTACTACTCTCCACATAAGCAAATTTCTTCTCATGAATAGTAGTGGGTGCAAAGTCAACAAAATAACTATCATATGATTTAAAATTAGGATCAAGATGACAAGTTTCATGGTTATCATTATTCTTTAAAGCATACGTGTCATCACAATAATCATCATAGATAGGAGGCATGCTTTCATCATAGTAAATTTGCTCAACAAAGCTTGGGGGACAAAAAATATCATCTTCATCAAACATAGCTTCTCCAAGCTTGTGGCTTTGCATATCATTAGCATCATGGATATTCAAGGAATTCATACTAACAACATTGCAATCATTCTCATCATTCACATATTTTATGCCAAGCATTCTATGTAATTCTTCTTCTAGTACTTGAGCTCAATTTTCCTTCCCATCATTTTCACGAAAGACATTAAAAAGATGAAGCATACGAGGCATCCTTAATTCCATTTTTTTGTAGTTTTCTTTTATAAACTAAACTAGTGATAAAACAAGAAACAAAAAGATTCGATTGCAAGATCTAAAGATATACCTTCAAGCGCTAACCTCCCCGGCAACGGCGCCAGAAAAGAGCTTGATGTCTACTACACAACCTTCTTCTTGTAGACGTTGTTTGGCCTGCAAGTGCACAGGTTTGTAGGACAGTAGCAAATTTCCCTCAAGTGGATGACCTAAGGTTTATCAATCCGTAGGAGGCGTAGGATGAAGATGGTCTCTCTCAAGCAACCCTGCAACCAAATAACAAAAAGTCTCTTGTGTCCCCAACACACCCAATACAATGGTAAATTGTATAGGTGCACTAGTTCGGCAAAGAGATGGTGATACAAGTGCAAAATAGATGGTAGATAAAGGTATTTGTAATCTGAAATAATAAAAATAGCAAGGTAACTAATGATAAAAGTGAGCGTAAATGGTATTGCAATGATAGGAAACAAGGCCTAGGGTTCATACTTTCACTAGTGCAAGTTCTCTCAACAATAATAACATAGATAGATCATATAACAAGCCCTCAACATGCAACAAAGAGTCACTCCGAAGCCACTAATAGCGTAGAAAAAACATGGAGATTATGGTAGGGTACGAAACCACCTCAAAGTTATTCTTTCGGATCAATCTATAAAAGAGTTCGTACTAGAATAACACCTTAAGACACAAATCAACCAAAACCCTAATGTTACCTAGATACTCCATTGTCACCTCAAGTATCCGTGGGCATGACTATACAATATGCATCACACAATCTCAGATTCATCCAACCAACATAGAAGTACTTCAAAGAGTGCCCCAAAGTTTCTATCAGAGAGTCGAGAACGTGTGCCAACCCCTATGCATAGGTTCCCAATGTCACGGAACCCGCAAGTTGATCACCAAAACATACATCAAGTGGCACATGATATCCCATTGTCACCACAGATAATCACGGCAAGAAATACATCAAGTGTTCTCATAAAAGACTCAATCCGATAAGATAACTTCAAAGGGGAAACTCAATTCATCACAAGAGAGTAGAGGGGGAGAAGAAACATAAGATCCAACTATAATAGCAAAGCTCGCGATACATCAAGATCGTGCCAAATCAAGAACACGAGAGAGAGAGATCAAACACATAGCTACTGGTACATACCCTCAGCCCCGAGGGTGAACTACTCCCTCCTCATCATGGAGAGCGTCGGGGTGATGAAGATGGCCACCGGTGATGGGATCCCCCTCTGGCAGGGCGCCAGAATGGGCTCCTGAGAGGTTTTTGGTGGCTACAGAGGCTTGCGGCGGCGGAACTCCCGATCTATCTTCTGTTCTGGAAGTTTTAGGATACGTAGGTATATATGGGTGCAGGGGGTACGTCGGTGGAGCTATGGGGGCCCCACGAGGTAGGGGGGCGTGCCCTAGGGGGGTGGGCATGCCTCCCACCCTCGTGGGCAGCCCGTATCTCCCCTGACGTGCACTCTAAGTTCCATGGGTTGCTTTCCTTCCAAAAATAACTTCTCCAGTTGATTTCGTTCCGTTTTGACTCCGTCTGATATTCCTTTTCTTCGAAACACTGAAATAGGCATAAAACAACAAATCTGGGCTGGGACTCCGGTTAATAGGTTAGTCCCAAAAATAATATAAAAGTGAATAATAAAGCCCAATATTGCCTAAAAGTGTAGATAATATAGCATGGAGCAATCAAAAATTATAGATACGTTGGAGACGTATGAACCTACTTTCCCCTACATCTGCTAGTCCACCTCTTCAAGAGCTCACGCAACTTACTCAACTATGCCAGAGCCCATAATGGCTTGTGGCTGCACACGGAAGTTTCTAGCATGAATAATCTTATGATCCCTTTGAGCCTGGGTGGCAAAGCAAAGGAAAAATCACACGGGTACTCCAGGATTTCCTCAAACAGGCAACACTGGGTTCCCCAGGTGCCTCAACCAATCCACCCAGATGTATATTAAAGTTGCCACCTTAATGTTATCCGTGATTACATAACTCACAAACTTCCATGTGTGAATCACGATCCAATCCCCATCTACGAGCATGGCTAAGCAATAAATAAGCAAAACGTATATTCCTGGTGTGATCAAAAGGTATTAGGTTCCTACCTCAAGCACTACAACCAAACCACATGTTCCCAATCCTACTCATGCAAATATTAGGGGTGACACTAATGCATAGTAAAGCTGGGTATAAAAGAGTATGATCAAAGTGTAACTTGCCTTGCCGACGTTCTGCAAACTCTAGGGATTCATAGTAAGAAGCTTCGCACTCCGGGTAATCTAGCGTAGACAAACAGTAGCATACATAAGTAATCACTCAAACGAAGCAACAAGAAAACCGAGAAAAGATCCAAATCAAACACGAAACAAGCAAGCAGCTTAAACTAACAAAATTCAAACCTAACAGCATTATTATCATATGGATTAGCTCTTAACAGTAGGTACATGTGATTAGCTATGATTTGCAAAAAGAAACAACTCAAACGAAGAAACGAAACTCGAAACACGAGCGAAACAAGATCGTTTACTAATCTGAACTAAACTCAAATTTTACAGTACCAAAATCATGTTCAAGTTGGTTAACTGGAAAGAACATAACGATACAAAGATTTAGGCGCTAGTTTCATCTAATTGGGATAAACGAGTAAAAAGTTATGATAGTGTTAAGATCAGGGGCTAAATCGCAAGAAAACTATTCACGGATAGGTCCCTGGCCCAAAATAAACTAAAAAGAAAAAGACTACGACGCGAACATTCGCTAACAGAACTAATCCGACGAAAACTGTTCGTTAAAACAAACGAACGAACGAACCAACGTTTAATAACTATAATAAAAACGAAAACAGATATATTCTAAAAGAACCGAGAAATACCTAAAAAAACTGGGACAGTTCGGGGTTATACCGGTTCATCAGAAAAAACCGGTGGCTCGGATCGGATCGGATTGGTCGACGGCGGCGGCGGCTCCGGCGACGGCAGCTTGCGGCGGCGAGGCGGGGCGGCGACTCGGGCGGCGACGACGGCGGTGGCAGCAGCGCGGCAGCGGTGAGGGGCGGCGGCGGCGTGAGCTACGGGCGGCGGCGGAGGCGAGGTTGCGAGGCGGCGGGGTTGGCGAGGGGATCGGGACAGGCGGCGCGGCTTATAAAGGACCCCCCCGGGGGTCTCCGACTTGGAGAAGGGGGCGCCGGGGCGAGGCGGCGGCAGACTCCCGCGGGAGTCCGTCTCCCGCACGGCAGCAGAGGCGGTGGCGCGACGGGCGGGCTTGCTGGGCCGGCTGGGCTTCGGCCGAGTCAGTTCGAACCTTTTTCTTAAAACAATTTCGTCGCGAAGGAAAAAATATCCTAAATAAATATTGAGAAAAAGCTAAAAGTTCCAGAAATAATTTTCACCATCCAAACCTAATATTTAGGACAAGATGAACATTTTTTTGGACTAAGATGCAATTTTAAAAAATGCAATAATTTTCTACTTCAAATAAAATAGTAAATAAAATACCAATAAATAACTAATTTGATTTTAAAATTCTTTCTCCAATATTTCTCTTAGGTTGAAGAAGTCATATTATCTTCTCTCATTTATTTTAGATATTGGAAATAATTGGAGAGAAAAATAATAAAATCAAATTGATCCTTTCTTCAAATTTGAAATAAATTCAAATATGCATTTTGTAAAACCTCCAACTCTCTCCTTGGGTCCTTGAGTTGCTTAAGATTTCTAGGATCACAACAAAATGCAAGAATAAATATGATATGCATATGATGATTTATGTATAACATCCAAATTGAAAATTGGGATGTTACACATAATGTTTGATTCTTTGACCGTTTACCACCTTCGAATTTGTGCCTTCGCCGTTGTTGATTTTGATGGCACCGGAACGATATACCTCCTCGATAATGTAAGGACCTTCCCATTTAGAGAGAAATTTTCCTGTAAAAAATCTTAAATGAGAGTTGTATAGCAAAACATAATCACCTACATTAAACTCACGCATTTGTATCCTTTTGTCATGCCATCTTTTAACTTTTTCTTTAAACAACTTGGCATTCTCAGAGGCTTGGGTTCTCCATTCATCAAGTGAGCTAATGTCAAATAGTCTCTTCTCACCGGCGAGTTTGAAGTCATAATTGAGCTCTTTAATAGCCCAATATGCTTTATGTTCTAGTTCAAGAGGTAAGTGACAAGCTTTTCCATAAACCATTTTATACGGAGACATACCTATATGATTTTTATATGAAGTTCTATAAGCCCATAATGCATCATCAAGTTTTTGGGACCAATTCTTTCTAGATCTGTTAACAGTCTTTTGTAAAATCAATTTAATTTCTCTATTACTCAATTCTACTTAACCACTAGACCGAGGATGGTATGGAGATGCAATTCTATGATTAACATCATACTTAGCAAGCATTTTACGAAAAGCACCATGAATAAAATGTGAACCACCATCAGTCATTAAATATCTAGGGACTCCAAACCTTGGGAAAATAACTTCTTTAAGCATATTAATTGAAGTATTATGATCAACACTACTAGTTGGAATATCTTTTACCAAATTAGTAACGTAATCAACAACAACTAAAATATGTGTATATCCATTAGAGGAAGGAAAAGGTCCCATATAATCAAAGCCCCAAACATCAAATGGTTCAATAACAAGTGAATAATTCATAGGAATTTCTTGACGTCTACTGATATTACCAATTCTTTGACATTCATCGCAAGACAAGACAAACTTACGGGCATCTTTGAAAAGAGTAGGCCAATAGAAACCGGATTGCAATACCTTATGTGCAATTCTAGCTCCAGCGTGGTGTCCCCCATAAGCCTCGGAGTGACACTTGCATAGGATCTATTCCTGTTCATGCTCAGGTACACAACGTCTAATAACACCATCTACTCCTTCTTTATAAAGGTGTGGTTCATCCCAAAAGTAATGTCTTAAATCATAGAAAAACTTTTTCTTTTGCTGGTATGTGAAACTAGGTGTTATAAATTTAGCAACAATGTAATTATCATAATCAGCATACCATGGAGCAGTACGAGAAGCATTTATGACAGCTAATTGTTCATCAGGAAAACTATCATCAATAGGTAGTGGGTCATCAAGAACATTTTCTAACCTAGACAAGTTGTATGCAACGGGGTTCTCAGCCCCCTTTCTATCAATAATATGCAAATCAAATTCTTGTAGCAAGAGAACCCATCTAATAAGTCTAGGTTTAGCATCTTTCTTTTCTATAAGATATTTAATAGCAGCATGATTAGTATGAACAATTACTTTGGAATCAACCATATAAGGTCTGAACTTATCACAAGCGAATACAACTGCTAAAAATTCTTTTTCAGTAGTAGCACAGTTTCTTTGGGCACTGTCTAGAGTTTTACTAGCATATTGGATAACATTTAATTTCTTATCAACTCTTTGTCCTAGAACAACACCAACAACATAATCACTAGCATCACACATAATTTCAAAGGGTAAATTCCAATCAGGTGGCTGAACAATAGGTGCAGAAATCAAGGCTTTCTAAGTATTTCAAATGCTTCTACACAATCATCATCAAAAACAAAAGGAACATCCTTTTGCAAGAGATTAGTGAGAGGCCTAAAAATTTTAGAGCAGTCTTTAATAAACCTCCTATAGAAACCAGTATGACCAAGGAAACTTCTTATACCTTTGATATCTTTAGGACACGACATCTTTTCAATAGCATCTACTTTAGCTTTATCAATTTCAATACCTCTTTCAAAAATTTTACGCCCCAAGACAATACCTTCATTAACCATAAAGTGGCACTTCTCCCAATTCAAGACAAGATCAGTTTCTTTGCATCTCCGCAAAACTTGATCAAGGTTGCTTAAGCAATCATCAAAAGAAGTTCCGTAAATGGAGAAATCATCCATGAAAACCTCAACAAGATTTTCACAAAAGTCAGAGAATATAGTAGTCATACATCTTTGAAAGGTAGCAGGTGCATTGCATAAACCAAAAGGCGTACGTCTATAAGCAAAAGTACCGAAAGGGCACGTAAAAGTGGTCTTTTCCTGATCCTCTTTCGACACAGGTATTTGAGAGAAACCAGAATAACCATCTAGAAATCAAAAATGTGTACGTTTGGATAGTCTTTCTAGCATTTGATCAATAAAAGGTAGAGGGTAATGATCCTTTCTAGTAGCTTTATTTAATTATGGAAATCAATTACCATTCTATAACCTGTAACAATTCTTTGTGGAATCAATTCATCATTATCATTAGGAACAATAGTAATACCTCCCTTCTTAGGGACACAATGGACATGACTTACCCACTGACTATCAGCAATTGGATAAATTATACCTGCCTCCAAGAGCTTTAGTATTTCATTTCTTACCACTTCTTTTATCTTAGGATTTAACCTTCGTTGATGATCAACAACTTGTTTAGCATCTTTCTCCAATTTTATTTTGTGCTGGCATAGAGTGGGACTAATGTCCTTAAGATCATCAAGAGTATATCCAATGGCAGCACAATGCTTCTTCAGAGTTTTCAATAATTTCTCTTCTTCATGCTCTGAAAGGTTAGCACTAATAATAACATGATATATCTTCTTTTCATCAAGACAAGCATATTTAAGAGTATCAGGTAATTGTTTAAGCTCAAACATGGGATCACCCTTGGGTGGAGGAGGATCCCCTAGGATTTCAACAGGCAAGTTGTGTTTCAAAATAGGTCCTTGCTTAAAAAAATACTTCATCTATTTCTCTTCTCTCATTCATAAACATATCATTTTCATGGTCGAGCAAATATTGTTCTAAAGGATCATTAGGAGGCACGACAATAGAAGCAAGACCAATAATTTCATCTTTACTAGGCAATTCTTTATCATGGGGTTGTCTATGAAATTTAGCAAAATTAAAATCATGAGACATATCCCCTAAACCGACAGTAACAATATCCTTTTCGTAGTCTATCTTACCATTAACAGTATTCAAGAAGGGTCTACCAAATATAATGGGATAAAAGTCATCTTGTGGGAAACCAAGAACAAGAAAATCAGTAGGATATTTATTTTTCCCACACAAGACTTCAACATCTCTAACAATCCCAATTGGTGAAATAGTGTCTCTATTGGCAAGCTTAATAGTAACATCAATATCTTTGATCTCAGCAGGTGCAATATCATGCATAATTTCTTTGTATAAGGAATGAGGTATTGCACTCACACTAGCACCCATATCACATAAGCCATGATAGCAATGATCTCCTATTTTAACAGAAACAACAGGCATGCAACAACAGGTGTATGTTTATTTTTAGTATCGGGTTTAGCAATTCTAGCAGCTTCATCATAGAAATAAATAACATGCCCATCAATATTATCGACCAAGAGATCTTTGACCATAACAATACTAGGTTCAACTTTAATTTGCTCAGGGGGTGTAGGTGTTCTAGCATTACTCTTACGAACAATAGTTGAAGCTTTAGCATGAGCCTTTATTCCAACAGGAAAAGGTGGTTTCTCAATATAAGCGGTAGGAACAACAGGATCAACATTGTAAGTAATAGTTTTTTCTTCAACTTTAATAGGTTCTACTACCTTTACTTAAATGGGAGGATGATATTTAAACCACTTCTCCTTAGGGAGATCAACATGAGTAGCAAATGATTCACAGAAAGAAGCTACTATCTCAGAGTCAAGTCCATATTTAGTGCTAAATTCACAAAAAGCATCAGTATCCATAAAAGATTTAACACAATCAAACTTAGGGGTTATACCTGACTCCTTACCTTCTTCGAGTTCCCAATCTTCAGAGTTGCGTTTAATTCTTTCCAATAAATCCAATTTGAATTCAATAGTCTTCATCATAAAAGAACTAGTACAAGAAGTATCGAGCATGGAGCGATCATTATGAGAAAGCCGAGCATAAAATTTTTGAATAATGATTTCTCTTGAGAGCTCATGATTGGGGCATGAATATAACATTTACTTAATCCTCCCCCAAGCTTGAGCAATACTTTCTCCTTCACGAGGCCAAAAACTATATATATAATTACGATCACGATGAACCAGATGCATAGGATAAAACTTCTGATGAAATTCCAATTTCAATCGGTTGTAGTTCAATGATCCAATATCATCACATAGCCTATACCATGTCAATGCCTTTCCCTTCAAAGATAAAGGGAAGATCTTCTTCTTGACAACATCCTCGGGTATACCTGCAAGCTTAAATGATCCACAAACTTCATCCACATAGATTAGGTGCATATCGGGATGTAATGTTCCATCTCCTGTATAGGAATTAGCTAGCAGTTTCTCTATCATACCCGAAGGAATTTCAAAGTAAATATTTTCAGTAGGTTTAGTAGGTTGAGGAGCAACTCTTTGCACTTTTGGTCGGGGTGAAGATACCACGAACAATCCCCTCAAAGGATTATTTTCCATAGTAACAAGTGACAGTAAATTTTAGCACACTATATAAATGTTTCCTTACCAAATTCCACCTACCAAAGGCGCTTCATTCCCCGGCAACGGCGCCAGAAAAGAGTCTTGATGACCCACAAGTATAGGGGATCTATCATAGTCATTTTGATAAGTAGGAGCGTCGAACCCAACGAGGAGCAGAAGGAAATGACAAGCAGTTTTCAGTAAGGTATTCTGTGCAAGCACTGAAATTATTGGTAACAGATAGTTTTGTGATAAGGTAATTTGTAAGGGTAACAAGTAACAAAAGTAACTAAGGTGTAGCAAGGTGTCCCAATCCTTTTTATAGCAAAGGCCAAGCCTGGACGAACTCTTATAAAGCAAAGCGCTCCCGAGGACACATGGGAATTATCGTCAAGCTAGTTTACATCATGCTCATATGATTCGCGTTCATTACTTTGATAATTTGATATGTGGGTGGACCAGTGCTTGGGTACTGCCCTTCCTTGGACAAGTATCCCACTTATGATTAACCCCTATCGCAAGCATCCACAATTACGAAAGAAGAATTAAGGTAAACCTAACCATAGCATGAAACATATGGATCCAAATCAGCCCCTTACGAAGCAACGCATAAACTAGGGTTTAAGCTTCTGTCACTCTACCAACCCATCATCTACTTATTACTTCCCAATGCCTTCCTCTAGGCCCAAACAATGGTGAAGTGTCTTGTAGTCGATGTTCACATAACACCACTAGAGGAAAGAAAACATACATCCTATTAAAATATCGAACGAATACCAAATTCACATGACTACTTATAACAAGACTTCTCCCATGTCCTCAAGAACAAACGTAACTACTCACAAATCATATTCATGTTCGTAATCAAAGGGGTATCAATATGCATAAAGGATCTAAACATATAATCTTCCACCGAATAAACCAACTAGCATCAAGTACAAGGAGTAATCAACACTACTAGCAACCCACAGGTACCAATCTAAGGTTTTGAGACAAAGATCGGATACAAGAGATGAACTAGGGTTTGAGAGGATATGGTGTTGGTGAATATGTTGATGGAGATTGACCCCATCTCGATGAGAGGATAGATGGTGATGACGATGGCGATGATTTCCCCCTCCCGGAGGGATGTTTACCCGGTAGAACAGCTCCACTGGAGCCCTAGATTGGTTCTGCCAAGGTTCCGCCTCAAGACGGCGGCATTTTGTCCCGAAAGCTTCCATATGATTTTTTTCAGGGCAAAAGACACCTTATACCAGAAGATGGGCATCGGGGGGCTGCCAGGTGGCTCACGAGGCAGGGGGCGTGCCCAGGGGGGTAGGGCGCACCCTCCACCCTCGTGGACAGTGGGTGGCCCCCCTCTGGTGCTTTCTTTGCCCAATATTTTTAATATATTCCAAAACTGACTTTCATGGAGTTTCAGGACTTTTGGAGTTGTATAGAATGGGTCTCTAATATTTGCTCCTTTTCCAGCCCAGAATCCAGCTGCCGGCATTCCCCCTCTTCATGTAAACCTTGTAAAATGAGAGATAAAAGGCATACGTATTGTGACATAAAGTGTAGTAAAAACCCATAATGCAATAAATATCGATATAACAGCATGATGCAAAATGGACGTATCAACTCCCCCAAGCTTAGACCTCGTTTGTCCTCAAGCGGAAGCCGATATCGAAAAATATGTCCACATGTTTAGAGATAGAGGGGTTGATAAAATAAAATACGGACATGAGGGCATCATGATCATTCTTAGAACAACAACATATATATTGTCATATGAATTCTTATGCTTAAAGTAACAATCTATTAACAATGTCAAGTATGAATCAGAAACTTCATTGAAAACTAGCAAACTGTAATCTCAGTCACTGAAGCAATTGCAATTTATCATAACATCAGAACAAGTCAATATAAGAGCTTTTCAGCAAGTCCACATACTCAACTATCATTTAGTCTATCACAATTGCTAACACTCACACAATACTTATGGGTATGAAGTTTTAATCGGACACAGAGAAAGATATGGGCTTTTAATTTTGCCTCCCAACCTTTTCCCTCAAGGGTAATGTCAACAATAATACTTTATGAAAACTTACATCCAAGTGGATATATATATCAGGATCTTTCCAACACATAGTGCTTGCCAAAGGATAAAGTGTAAAAAAGAAAGGTGAAGATCACCGTGACTCTTGTATAAGGTAGAATACAAAAATAAAAGATAGGCCCTTCGCAGAGGGAAGCAGAGGTTGTCATGTGCTTTTGTGGTTGGATGCACAAAATCTTAATGCAAAAGAACGTCACTTTATATTTGTTGGGGAACATTGCAGAAAATAATATTTTTCTACGCATCACCAAGATCAATCTATGGAGTCATCTAGCAACGAGAGAGAGGAGTGCATCTACATACCCTTGTAGATCGCGAGCGGAAGCACGGGGTTGATGGAGTCATACTCGTTGTGATCCAAATCACCGATGATCCTAGCGCCGAACGGACGGCACCTCTGCGATCAACACACGTATGGTTGGGAGAGACATCTCCTCCTTCTTGATCCATCAAGGGGGAAGGAGAGGTTGATGGAGATCCAGTAGCACGATGGCGTGGTGGTGGAAGCAGCGGGGATCTCGGCAGGGCTTCGCCAAGCTCAGCGAGAGGGAGAGGTGTTACGGGGGGAAGAGGGAGGCGCCAGGGGCTTGGGTGCGCAGCCCTCCCTCCCCCCTCTTTATATAGGGGACCTGGGGGGGGGCGCCGGCCCCCTAGAGATCCAATCTCAAGGGAGGCGGCAGCCAAAGGGGGGGGACTTGCCCCCCAAGTCAGGTGGGGCGCCCCCACCCCCAGGGTTTCCAACCCTAGGCACAGGGGGAGGCCCAAGGGGGGCGCACCAGCCCACCAGGGGCTGGTTCCCTTCCCACTTAAGCCCATGGGGCCCTCCGGGATAGGTGGCCCCACCCGATGGACCCCCGGGACCCTTCCGGTGGTCCCAGTACAATACCGGTGACCCCCGAAACTTTCCCGGTGGCCGAACTGGACTTCCTATATACAAATCTTTACCTCTGGACCATTACGGAACTCCTCGTGACGTCCGGGATCTCATCCGGGACTCCAAACAACTTTCGGGTTACCGCATACTAATATCTCTACAACCCTAGCGTCACTGAACCTTAAGTGTGTAGACCCTACGGGTTCGGGAATCACGCAGACATGACCGAGATAGCTCTCTGGCCAATAACCAATAGCGGGATCTGGATACCCATGTTGGCTCCCACATGTTCCACGATGATCTCATTGAATGAACCACGATGTCGAGGATTCAAGTAATCCCATATACAATTCCCTTTGTCGATCGGTACGTTACTTGCCCGAGATTTGACCGTCGGTATCCCAATACTTCATTCAATCTCGTTACCGGCAAGTCACTTTACTCGTACTGTAATTCATGATCCCGTGACCAACCACTTGGTCACATTGAGCTCATTATGATGGTGCATTACCAAGTGGGCCCAGATATACCTCTCCGTCATACAGAGTGACAAATCCCAGTCTCGATTCGTGTCAACCCAACAGACACTTCCGGAGATACCTGTAGTATACCTTTATAGCCACCCTGTTATGTTGTGACATTTGGTACACCCAAAGCACTCTTACGGTATCCGGGAGTTACACGATCTCATGGTCTAAGGAAATGATACTTGACATTAGAAAAGCTCTAGCAAACGAACTACACGATCTTGTGCTATGCTTAGGATTGGGTCTTGTCCATGACATCATTCTCCCAATGATGTGAACCCGTTATCAATGACATCCAATGTCCATGGTCAGGAAACCATAACCATCCATTGATAAACGAGCTAGTCAACTAGAGGCTCACTAGGGACATGTTGTGGTCTATGTATTCACACATGTATTATGATTTCCGGATAACACAATTATAGCATGAACAATAGACAATTGTCATGAACAAGGAAATATAATAATAACCATTTTATTATTGCCTCTAGGACATATTTCCAACAGTCTCCCACTTGCACTAGAGTCAATAATCTAGTTACATTGTGATGAATCGAACACCCATAGAGTTCTGGTGTTGATCATGTTTTGCTCGCGGAAGAGGTTTAGTCAACGGATCTGCGACATTCAGATCTGTGTGCACTTTACAAATATCTATGTCTCCATCGTGAACATTTTCACGAATGGAGTTGAAGCGACGCTTGATGTGCCTGGTCTTCTTGTGAAACCTGGGCTCCTTGGCAAGGGCAATGGCTCCAGTGTGATGCTAGTGATTATGTTGTTGGTGTTGTTCTAGGACAAAGAGTTGATAAGAAATGTGGTCGCCAAACTAAATAAACTCCCATCATCATTTAGATCATCCCACGTAAGGAAAAAGATCAGCCAACTCCTACTGCATAATGGGATTATATTTTTCTTTTTGACATGTTAATGGGACTTAAAATCTCACTCACATGCATGCGACCGGTGCATGCTTGCATGCAGACATGTTCATGTGATTTAAAACCCACTCACATGCATGCCACGGTATTTCTGCAAGCTTGCATGTGGCTTAGTGCGGAGCTTCTCAACCACTAGATCAGACGACTATTATGGACTGATTTAGTTCATCTAACGGCTACATTAATTTTGATGATGTGGCTCAAGGAGGGGATAGAGAATTCCTAGTAGTGGGGGATAGCTATTAAGATATAGTAGATAAGTCTTTGTAGAGAGTCCACTAGGTGGACTACATACGGAACAAAATGAATGAATCTACACTTAAAATGCATCTATATACATCCTCATGTGGTTCATGGTGATATCTCTACAAAGACTTATATTTAGGAACGGAGGAAGTACTAGTATAGTACGTACTGTAACTTATCAGCGAGATAAATTTGTACAATGCTATGAAGCTTCCAGCTTCTGTTACATGTATCTTGCATCAAATGTTGCCCGTTGCAACATTTCATCAAATACAAAGGAGACTAACATGCATGCTATTGCATCTCAATGATTGACAGATCATAGCAAATATGTACTCCCTCCGTTCCAAAATAAGTGTCTCAACTTTATGCAAACTTTAGTACAAAGTTGTACTACTACTAAAGTTGACACTTATTTTGGAACAGAGGCAGCTAAAGAAAAAAACAATCCATGCAGTCCCTAGCCCTTGAACCGTAAACCCTAACCAGGCTTCAATTTGCTGGCAACGTTTGAGCTTCCTAAGAAATGAAGTTTGCAACCTTTTGACCATCGGATCATTTTGTGCAGTTTCACCAAAATCGAGATGAGCATACCTGTGGCAAAGAAATTGAAGAAGCGTGATTAGAATAAGATTACCGGGACTAGTTGATGAGACATAAACTCATCAAAAATAGAGTACGTAGAAGCCAGTAGAGGTATGTGCGGGGCAAAGAAGTAGAGAAATATCCACGTGGAGTGATGTGGGCAGCTGGAGCAGTGGTGCAAGCCGGCTGTAAAGGGAGTTGTACCTGAGGGATGTCGGGACGTAGTTCAACCTTGAGGAGGGCGGCGGGAGGCGGCAACTGCCCACGTCGCGGCAGTGAGCAAGGGACGAAGGCAACCTCACCGGCTTTGTGAGAGAGAATGGCGGGGACCCCTGATCGGGACGTGCCGACAGTGGGTTTTCGCCGTCGGCGACGACAACCGCATCTACACTAAGCATCCACCCCTTCCCCCGATGGACATGATCCGCCGGGATGTTAGAGATGTGGCCACAGTCGTTTTGTGCGAGAGAGTGTGAAGAGAGCAACCCCAGCAAGCAAGCATGTAGGCTGGCCCGTCCTGACTATGTATATAGTGGAGCGGTTTCCTTTTCTCTCCATACGAACCTATCATATTGCGTACGTGCCACTAAAGAAAAAAAATTATTTATAAATGACGCGGCACCTACTACTCGTTCTCCTATGACCTTGCGCTTGGCATCTCCAAAATATTATCCTTGCGATTGGCTCTTCGCCTCTTCGGGAAGTCGAGCAATAATGGTACTGCTGTATATATCGTTCTGGCTATGTGAGACCGAACGAATTGCTGCACGTCCACCACATGGGCGAGGGTTGAGGGGCGAGGGAGAGTGCATACTATTACATCCGTTTCAGGGGGTGTTTGTTTCCAGGGACTTTTTAGTGTAGGGACTAGAAAAAGTCCGAGACTTTTTAACCAAACAGGAGGGACTACTAGGGACTAAAACTTGCTTTCTGGGACTTAATGAAGAAGACTCTGAAGGAGAGTCTTTTTTGGGACTTTTCCAACAATGCCCCTCCCTGCACCTATTGCCCCGCCGCCCCATGGCGTTGTTTGGTTGTTATTTTTCTGTATACTAGGGGTAACATGGTCATTCAATAACCTCTAGGGAGGGACTAGGGACTTTTTAGTCCCTGAAAACAAACAGGGAGGGACTTTTTAAGGAGTAGGGACTTTTTAGTTGGGACTAGAAAATGTCCTAGGACTTATGAACCAAACAGGGCCTCAATATGGACTACATACGGAGCAAAATGAGTGAATCTACACTCTAAAATACGTCTATATACATCAGTGTTTGGAGTATGTACTAGTAGTTCATATTGAAATCTACTAAAGGACATATATATTCCAAACAATATGATAATCTCTATAACCAAGGTAGTAGGGACGAGGAGTAAACGGAGGGAGCAGTAATTTTTTCTCCTATTCCTGCGATCCACCGCGCGCGTGGGCGAGGGAGCGGGCGTAAGGCTTACAGTACTAAGCAAGCATCACCTCATCCGCGAGCCACCGCGCCCGTGGGCGGGGGAGACGGCGTACTAAGCAAGCTTCTCCTCGTTCTGCGAGTTGACGGGACACATCAAAAGTACTCCAGTGTATAGAGCCTTGCCTCTAAGGTATGCCCCACATGGTTTGCCTCTTTTTTAACATAACGCGTCAAGTCGCAATTTGTTTGTTCACCCGTGGTAGACGATCTTCCCTCCACCAAGTGGACAACCATTACACGTGCCAAATTACCACGTGGGCTGCCTTTTCGTATAGAAATGAGCTCCACCGTGTAGCCGCGCGGGTGTGGTTGGGAAAGATACGGGAGTACGTGCCCCGTGCATGCACCTCTTCTCTTCGTGCACGCCCCCCACCTACGTGGGTGTGTGTGAGAGATACAAACCGCGTTCGTGAGTGTTTTTTGTTTTTTTGGGGGATGGGGTGGGGGGGGGTTGATTTCGTGAATGTATTTGTGGGAATATGTGTCGATGACATCTCAAACAAAATTTTGCATGCAATGTGTATGAAATGGAGGCCTATCCATGTCATATATAGAGGGTCGGGCGATCCACGAGAAGAGAAGGAGGGGTCATAGATATCGATAGAGTCGAAGAGAGGATCAAGTGGGTGGGTGCGAGATTGATGAAGAGAGCCATCGAAATTGTGTGTGTGTGCAAGTCAAAGATGTAGGAAGACTAACCTACTGGAACGTCAGAGGGCACAGGTCAAGTTTGTGTGTGGCAGGGAGACATGACTAGAGCGCTCGATGTATTGGTGTATGTGTGGGGGAGGGAGTGGGGGGAGGGGTAGGCAGAGGCCTAACTATAGAGGTAGAACGACTTGTATATGTGTTGAGAAGGAGAGACCCAGCTATGTCTTGAGGGAGATCGGTCGACATCCATACATAACTAAAGGACAGGAAATGGGATGGGAAAGAGAGAGAGAGAGAGAGAGAGAGGGAGGGAGAGGGGTAGAGTGGTGGATGGGTGATGGAGTTGCTTCTCGAAGATGGTGGGAGAGGCCTACTAGACAAACTGAGGGTGGAAATGCAATATTATCAATAAGAGTGGGGATGTGTTTCTGTGTGTGCCTGTGCATGATAGATCTATCGGGACACATGCATGGATGATGAAGGGGGAACCATGTGTTTGGTAAGCAAACCTATCTAGATCGGTAGATCAATTGTTGTTTGTCGGAGGAAGGGAGAGACATAACTAATGAGGTAGAATGATCGACACGTGGGGAAAAACGAGTTATAAGGACCTAACTAGCTATATGTATAACGGGAGATCGGTCGGTGTACGTCCATTTGTTAGAGGCAAATAAGGCCCAGCGAGACGGATAGACAGAGAGAATGGAGCTAGGAGGTGGTGCGAGAGGCCCAGCTACTAGCTAGATAGGGGGATGAGTGTGCGGTTGTGAGATCGATGAAAGGAGGGGCGAGAGTTTATACGTGTGTGGGACCGTATGAGAGACACGAGGCAAGGACACATAAAGGAGGATATTGAAGGTGCGTGTGCATTGAGGGAGTCCTGGATTGGGGGTTCCTCGGACAGCCGGACTATATACTTTGGCCTGACTGTTGGATTATTAAGATACAAGATTGAAGACTTCGTCCTGTGTCCGGGTGGGACTCTTATTGAGATCTCCTTTGCGTGGAAGGCAAGCTTGGCAATTCGGATATGTAGATCTCCTTCTCTGTAACTGACTCTGTGTAACCCTAGCCCCCTCCGGTGTCTATATAAAACAGAGGGTTTAGTCCGTAGATAACAACAATCATAATCATAGGCTAGCTTCTAGGGTTTAGCCTCTACGATCTCGTGGTAGATCAACTGTTGTAATACTCATATCATCAAGATCAATCAAGCAGGAAGTAGAGTATTACCTCCATCGAGAGGGCCCGAACCTAGGTAAACAACATGTCCCCCGCCTCCTGTTACCATTAGCCTTAGATGCACAGTTCGGGACCCCCTTCCCGAGATCCGACGGTTTTGACACCGACATTGGTGCTTTCATTGAGAGTTCCAATGTGTCGTCGCGATAAGGCTTGATGGCTCCTTCAATCATCTTCAACGATGCGGTCTAGGGTGAGGTTTTCCTCCCCGGACAGATCTTCGTATTCGGCGGATTCGTACCACGGGCCAACTCGCTTGGTCATCTGGAGCAGATCGATAGCTATGCCCCTGGACATCAGGTCAGGTTTGGAAGCTTGAACTACACTGCCGACATCCGAGGAGACTTGATCTTCAACGGATTCGAGCCCATGTCAGGTGCGCCGAACAGTCATGATGAGCATGACTTAGATCTGCCATCGGATAGTGTTCAGGAGATCACACCTGTGGCTGCCCCGACCCTCAATCTGGAGTAGATCGCGCCATCCGAGGATGGGCGGATGGACCCCGCCACGGAGGCCGCACACTCAACGGCGATAGAGACGAACACTAACTTCACCTCTTATGAGGCCGGTGTCATCGGACCCTCGGACTCGTCTCCGGCCACAGTCTCCAAACTGCGTGCATCCGTGCCTATCGAATCTGATTGGGCACCGATCATAGAGTTTACCTCCACGGATATCTTTCAGCACTCGCCCTTAGCGACGTGCTAAATTCATTGAGGTCTCTCTCCTTGTCGGGAGACTCTTGGCCGAACCATGTCCGGCTAGAGTGGGAAGCGGACAACGAAAAAATTCGTTCCCCACCCACCACCCACTTAATAGCCACTATCGATGACTTAACCGACGTGTTTGACTTCAACTCCGAAGACATCAATGGTATGGACGACGATGCAGAAGAAGAACAGGAGCCACCGCCCTCAGGGCGCTGGACAACCACCTCATCATATGATATATACATGGTGGATACCCCCAATGAAAGCAATGGCGATGAGGCAACGGAGGATAATCCCCTCGAGAAGCAATCTAAGCACCGGCGTCATAGGCGCCGCTCTAAGCCCCGCCATAGAAAAAATAGCGATACTGGCACAAGAGATGATAACAACCCGGATGGTGCCGAAGACGAAAACAATCCCGCCCAGCCAGGCTTCGAGCAGGCCGAGCGGGAGGATGGGCAAGCTAGCCCTAAGGAACAGGCAACAGATGGAGAATCAGAGGATGACAATTACATGCCCCTCTCTGAAGACGAAGTGAGCCTTGGCGACAAAGAATTCATCGTGCCTGAGGATCCCGTCGAGCAGGAGCGCTTCAAGCGCCGGCTTATAGCCACTGCAAAAAGCCTGTAGAAGAAGCAGTAGCAGCTTCAAGCTGATCAAGATCTGCTAACTGATAGACGGACCGAGGTCCTGGCTGCCGAGGAATACAGACTCGAGCGCTCTACCAAGAGTTACCCAAAGCGCAGGTTGCTACCTCAACTCGAGGAGGAGTTGTTAAAGCCTACACTAGCAGCGCATGATGCAGCTGACCGGCCACCCCGTGGCCGAGACAAAGCGGCGTACCAGCCCAAAGTCCAGCCCGCACCCGGCCGCCAACCTAACAAAAACACTAAGGCCCGGGGCTACACGCAGGACCTGCAAGACGTATTGGAAAACAAAGCAGGATAGTCAAGATCGATCTACGGATCACGGGGGCGCGCCCCAACGCGTGACGATGACCGTCACGCCAGATATACTGAAAACAAATCCGGCCGGGCCGAATACAGCAGACCAGACTCATTTGAACTGCGTCGTGATGTAGCCCGGCATAGAGGCGCCGCACACCCCGTATGCTTCACTGATGAAGTAATGGGTCATGAATTCCCATAAGGGTTTAAACCCGTGAACATTGAGTTATATGATGGTACAACAGACCCCGCGGTATGGATTGAAGATTTCCTTCTCCACATTCACATGGCCCGCGGTGATGATCTACATGCCATCAAGTACCTCCCACTTAAGCTCAAAGATCCGGCTCGGCATTGGCTGAACAGCTTGCTGGCAAACTCCATTGGTAGTTGGGAAAGCCTGGAAGACGCGTTCCTTGAAAACTTCCAGGGCACTTATGTGCAACCACCAGATGCTGATGACTTAAGTCACATAACCCAATAGCCCGGAGAGTCAGCCAGGAAATTCGGACTCGGTTCCTAACTAAAAAGAACCAAATCGTCGACTGTACGGATACCGAAGCCTTAGCGGCCTTTAAGCATAACATCCGCGACGAGTGGCTCGCTCGACACCTCGGCCAAGAGAAGCGAAAGTCCATGGCAGCCCTCACGACACTCATGACCCGCTTTTGTGCGGGCGAGGACAGCTGGCTGGCTCGTAGCAATAGCATATCAAGAAATCCTGGCACTTCCGATGGCAGAGATAACAACGGCAAGCCACGAGGCAACAGACACAAGCGTCACAACAATGGCGACAACACCAAAGACACGGTAGTTAATGCCGGATTCAGTGGCTCCAAGTCCGGCAAGCAGAAAAAGCATTCAAAAGAACCAATCCGGGCCCGTCCAGTTTGGACCGCATACTCGATCGCTCGTGTCAAATTCACGGCACCCCCGATAAACCAGCCAACCACACCAACAGAAAATGTTGGGTGTTCAAAAAGGCTGGCAAGTTGAATGCCGAAAACAAGCAAAAGCGGCTGCATAGCGATGACGACGAAGAGCCCTGGCCGCCGAATACAGGAGGACAGAAGAAATTTCCACCCCAAGTGAAAATGGTAAATATGATATACGCCACCCATATTCCCAAGCGGGAACGGAAGCGTGCACTAAGGGACGTCTATGCGATGGAGCTAGTCGCCCCAAAGTTCAACCCATGGTATTTTTTTCCGATCACTTTCGATCGCAGGGACCATCCTACCAGTATCCGTCATGGCGGTTCAGCCGCATTGTCCTCGACCCCATCATTGACGGATTCCATCTCACACGAGTCCTTATGGATGGTGGCAGCAGCCTGAACATGCTCTATCAGGATACAGTGCGCAAAATGGGCATCGACCCCTCAAGGATCAAGCCCACAAAAACCACCTTCAAAGGTGTCATACCAGGTATAGAGGCCTGTTGCACGGGCTCAATCACACTGGAAGTGGTCTTCGGATCTCCAGACAACTTCCAAAGCGAGGAGTTAATCATCGATATCGTCCCTTTCAGCGGTGGCTATCATGCACTGCTCGGACGAACCGCATTTGCCAGATTCAATGCGGTACCACACTATGCATACCTCAAGCTCAAGATGCCGGAACCTCGCGGGGTTATAACAGTAAATGGAAACACAGAGCGCTCGCTCCGTACGGAGGAACACACTGCGACCCACACAGCAGAGGTACAAAGCAGCCTTCTTAGGCAGACCACCAATTCGGCGATAATGAACCTGGACACCGTCAAGCGAGTCCGGAGTACCTTGCAACAGGATCGTCCAGCACGTCCAGAGCTCACCTAGCAATTCGGCCTCCATCCAAGTCCCAGTCAAGCGCCGAAATTTGTGACGCACGTACATAATTATGCACTCAAAATACCATGGGCATAGGCGGAGGCACGGCTATGACACGGGCCGTAATGCGGCTCAACCACCCCAGGATCCGTGTACCTTTACACCTTTTTTTCTTTTCAGGTCCCTATCGCCGGGAGAGCCTGATTATCGGACCCATAGCGGGACGGACACACCAAGGAGACAAGAAGCTTTGGCGTACAAAGGAATCCCCAGGTGGTCTCTGATAACGATTGTAATACCTGTTTTACATACCCACATGCAGCTTACCCTTGGCCAGGACATGTCAAATAGTCCTATTTTGCTTATCGCACTACTTGTATACATACGCTTTGACGTATTATTTAAAAATCAAGGGAAAATAATGTATAGCGTCAGCTTCCTATTACATTTCTTTATCCTTTTCCTTTACTGCTTATTTATTACAAATTGCACCCGTACATTTTGGTACGTCCGGCTCGCCAGGGGCTTTTAGTGTACGCCATAACACGGGAAGAAAAGTCCGAACACTTTCGACAGTGCAGCACCCCAAACTTATAGCATTATATGCATCAACTCCGAATCATGTCTTGGGTCAATAGTTGGGTTTGCCTGGCTCCCATGTTTTGGTACCTTACGTTCCGCTATATCGGCTAAGGTGGCACAGGGAGAACTACTGCGATTGTGTCCCGGTTCTTCCGGACGAGCACCTCAGTAGAGAAAGCCGAAAACTGACTGTCATGATGAGGCGAGAGCTGGTCGTTGTTTGAGAGGTCTCAAATCCTTAAAGATTTCTTCCGCTTCGGGCGAGGAATCGGCCTTGTCCGATTTAGGCGTGCATAGCGCCCCAAGTTCGGTCTTCCGAATACTAGGGGCTTCGCCAAAATTTAAAATTGTAGACTTATATGGCTAAGTGAGAGTGATAAAGCTGTATAGTCCGATTGGCTTGTTTGCTGTGCTAAACACCTCCTTAAAAGGACCAAAACTTTGGATAAAGAGTGTTTATATTTATCCCGAACACCCTAGTAATAGTTACATGGGGGCAAAAGCCGACGACTGGCCAACTCTCAAGATTTTATAAACGGCCGCATAGAAGGTAATATTTTAAATCAACAAGCACTATATAGCGCATATGAACTCATTTTCATATTACAGGATGACATGAGTACATTCATTCAAATATTACATCCTTAGCACATTCATCCGCCACAAGGCGGGCACCCTTCAGGACATTGTCATAGTACTGTTCGGGGTGGCGATGCTCCTTGCCCTTCGGCGGCCCCTCCGTCACCAGCTTCTCCGCATCCATCTTCGCCCAGTGCACTTTCGCACGGGCCAAGGCCCTGCGCGCACCTTCAATGCAGACGGACCGCTTAATGACTTCAAGCCGTGGACAGGCATTTACCATCCACTTGACAAGGCCGAAGTAGCTGCTGGGCAGGGGCTCTCCAGGCCACAGCCGGACTATGAGGTCCTTCATGGCCAGTTCGGCCGCCTTGTGAAGTTCGACCAGTTGCTTCAACTGGTCGCTCTAGGGCATCGGATGTTCGGCCCCAATATACTGGGACCAGAACAACTTATCCGTCGAGCTCCTTCCTCAGCTCGGTAGAACTCTGCGGCATCAGAGATGTTGTGCGACAGATCTGCGAATGCTCCTGGAGAGCTCCAAATTCGGGTAAGTAAAAAGAAATTCTCCTTCACATGCTTGCTTTGCATATTGAATGCCTTACCCGCCACAATCTTCTTAGCCACTTGAACCTCTTGGAGGGCCTTTTGGGCTTCAGCTTTGGCATCTTGCGCACTCTCGCGGGCCTTCGCAAGCTCAGACTCTTGCGTCTTGGAGTCACGCTCCAAGGACTCGTATTTTTTGACGAAGTCCTGGAGCTCTTGCTGGACCTCGCCAACCCGAGCCTCCTGTTTCTCACGCTCGGTGTGCTCCTTGGCCGCTTTGTCCTCGGCCTCGGACAACGCCTTTTTAAGGGCCGCCACTTCGGTCGTGGCCCCTATTAAAATTCATGATGCTTCTGTTAGCATCAACGATTTTTCCTTTATATGACACACGGACGGATTATCGCTTACCTTTGTTCTCCTCGAGCTGCCTCTTCACAAGGCCGAGCTCTTCCTCGGCCCACCCCAGGTCCCGCTTCAGTTCGGAGACCTCCGCAGTGCGAGCGGCAGTGGCCAGCAGCGACACCTGCTTATTAACATAGACATAATATGATTAGACTCCTATGGATGTTATTTGATCCTCTGTTTGGCCTTTCTTTCCGAACACCAAACAGAGCATCAGGGGCTAATGTCTATACTGTGATATTTTCTCATAATTTAATTACTTACCTCAAAGCCTGTTAGGAGGCTGGCGCAGGCTTCGGTTAATCCGCTTTTGGCGGACCGAACCTTCTCAATCACCATACTCATAAGAGTACGGTGTTCTTCTTCAATGGAAGCACCCTGAAGTGCTTCCAGCAAGTTGTCTGATGCCTCTGGATGGACAGAGGTCATCGGCATAGGCGGCTCGCCCCCATTAGCAAGGGGCTGCCTGCCTGAATCCGGAACCACTGGCGGTTCGGGCACAGTATCCGGCTAGGGGCCAAACTTACTGTGGCCCCCCTCATCAGAATCCATGGGGGTCTTCCGTCCCATGTGCGCGGCGTCGGGGATTTCTCCTTGGGGCACCTCCAGAACTGTCTCCCCCTGGCCCGCTATCCTCTGAGACAACACCTCAGTGTCGTCCGCGGGCCGGGGGGTGGTGGCCGTCGGGAGCGAATCGCTATTCATCGCTGACGCGCTCAAAGACCCATCCGAGGAGGATAAGTCAATGCGGGCTTTGGACATACTGCACGATCATATTTAACATGATAAGAAGCAATAAAGCGAAACATGCCAGAAGTATTATGGTATCCGGATACTTACGACTTCCCCAGGGGCTTGTCCCTGGGCAGCCACTCCTCGTCGCTGTAGGCGGCTGTTGTGAAGTGGTTCGGAGGGAGGGTCCTTCCCTTCTTGGACCCTTCAGCCTCCCCAGACGGGGCAGCCTTCCTGTTCTTCTCCCCCTTGGTTTGGGGGGAGGCTTTTCCTCTTCCTCCTCGTTTTCGTTGATGGAGTGCGCCTCAGTGTCTTCTTATGATGAGTCCGATACAACCTTGCGCCGGAGACCTTTCTTGGTCCCTGTGTCCTTCTTCTCCGGCACCTCATAGGGCGTCGAAAATAGCATCTTCGTTCGGAGAGCCATCACTGGATCTTCAGGTAGTGGAGCTGGGCAGTCGATCCGCTTCGCTGTCGCCACCCAGTCCTGTTAAATTAGTGTGGAGGCTTACATTCCTTTCACGAATATACTGTGGAAAGGAGCATCTTGTAAAACATAGAGAACTTACCGGATTGGCGGGGCGCTTTGCGCTGAGTCCGCGATCTTCGATAACGGGAGGAGGAACCTCGGCGGCATTGAACAGCACCTTCCAGACGTCTTTGTGCATCGTGTCGAAGAGCTCTCGCAGCGTCTGGTGTTTGGCCGAATCGAACACCCACATATTGAATGCCCGTCTTTAACACGGGAGAATCCGACGGAAGAGCATGACCTGGACCACGTTGACAAGTTTGATTTTCTTGCTTATCGTATTTTTGACATAGTTCTGGAGTCCGGTCGGCTCCGCTGGCTCACCCCAGGCTAAACCCTTCCTTTTCCAGGAGATAAGCCGCATGGGGATGCCTGATCAAAATTCGGGGGCCGCCGCCCAGTTGGAGTCGCGCGGCTCGGTGATATAGAACCACCCCGATTGCCACCCCTTCATGGTCTCCACATAGGAGCCTTCGAGCCAGGTGACGTTGGGCATCTTGCCCACCATGGCGCCTCCACACTCCGCTTACTAGCCGACCACTATCTTCGACTTCACGTTGAAGATCTTCAGCCACAGGCCGAAGTGGGGCTTGATGCGGAGGAAGGCCTCGCACACGACGATAAACGCCGAGATGTTGAGGATGAAATTGGGGGCCAGATCATGGAAATCTAGCCCATAGTAAAACATGAGCCCGTGGACAAACGGGTGGAGAGGAAATCCCAGTCCGCGGACAAAGTGGGCAAGAAACACAACCCTCTCGTGGGGTTCCGTAGTAGGGACGATCTGCCCTACGTCCGAGAGCCGGTGCGCGATGTCTGCGGCCAAGTATCCGGCCTCCCGGAACTTCGTGATGTCCTCCTCCGTAACGGAGGAGGCCATCCACTTGCCTCCCGCTCTGGACATGTTTGGAATGGCTTTACGGAGAAGGTGAGAACTTCGGCACTGGAGCTCGAGCGTGCGAGAATGGATGAGCGAAGGAAGAAGAAGGCGTGGGTGAAAAAGAGGAATCCTTATCTCTTTATAAAGGCGGTAGAAACTGTGCGCCTCCCCACTTGCCCGGTAAAATCGCTTATTCCCCAAGAGCCACGATGGATGGAGTGGTTGGGTTACCCACACCCGTATTGATGAGAATCCCGTGATGAGGGGACACGATCTCTGCTTCGACAAGACGTGCCAAGGAAACTGCCTCACAATATGTGCAGTAGCTGGTTGAGAAAAACGGTTCGAATAATGACCGGGCCGTGGCGTGATGTCACGCTATGAAAAGTTGTCAGCAGATTAGATTTGTGGAATATTGTGCCCTCTACGGTGGTATGTGTAACAGCCTGGATTTTGGCCCTTTTCTTTTTCTTCTGATTTATTTGGTTTTTGCTCTATTTTTCTTTTTGGAGTGGTTCTGTGGCCTTGCCACCTGGAAAATCATCCTCATTTCCCCTCCCAAGTGACTAATCCCTCTCAAAACCTTTCCAAAGATCATGTCACTTAACTCCTTGACTAAACCCTAAAATCTTTTTCTAGGGAAAATTCCTTTTTCATTGAAGGAATAACCCTATCTGCCCTAGGTTGTGAAGCAACCTATATTTCTGTCCATCCAAAAATCCCCAAATAATTCTCATAATTCCGTTGGGTCATATATAGCTCAAATATGCCCAAACATTGCCTTGGCCAGTTCAAAAATAATTCCCCAATAATCCTTTTTCTATTCTGCCCTAAATGGCACTTTGTGAAGGAAGTGTCATTTATATTTTTCCTAGTGGCTCCCAACCTTTTTGGGCAGATGTGTGGATAACGAGGCCACCTTCACAACTTTCTCGCTTCTATCTTTATCCAAAGTCAGGTAGGGCGGTTCGCTTGAGTTGCTCAACCGTCCCTTTGCCCGGTGCTCATTGCCTGAGTGCGTGGGACCCACTCATAAGGTTTGTTGGACCCGGCTAAGCCCCCTCCCGGTAGGGCTAGAGCGACAACAAAGAAATGGTCTTCTTAGGTTTGGCAATTTTACTACCTCCTGTCGAAGAGCCGTCCATCTCCGGCCGAACGGTTAGGCAACACTAGGGCGCCTGGGTCCAAATAATTTCCCCATGCACAAGTTCAAATTTATTTGCCTAGCCAATCTTCCTCAGTGAATTTTCAAAAATTTTGTCAGACAGAAGGCTTTGTGAAGGAAGTACTAGCTAGGAGTATCCAAATTATTTGAACTTTTGCACACTCCTTAATGTGCTCATATTAAACCCCTCCACCCATTTGCATCCCTATCCAATCATCTATGTGAGCACAGGAGCAAATCTTTGATTTTGATATTATTTTTAGGTTGTGAAGCAAGCATATTTTATATTGCTTCAAAAATCCTGATAAATTACTAGATCATTCTTATACCCATAAAACATCACTCCACCCAATTTGGCATCATTTCATTGATCCATTTGATCACCAATATTATTCCAAGTTTTTGTCCAGAGGAGATGTTTGTGAAGCAAGTGCCATTTTGGCTTGTCCATTTGGCATGAGCTTTTTACACCCTCTTCATATGACCAAATGACCCAGCTGTGCCCAATCTTAGACCAAGTTAACACACCATGTGAGTGCACCATCCTGATCTTTATTTCTGGACCAAATATGCAGTTGTGAAGCAACTATGATTTATCTTGGTCCATTTCTTCCCAAACTCCCCAGGACTGTAGTCCTTCCTAGCCTAAACACCCCAGACATAACACTTGAGACATAGCAGCCCCCTGCTGATCACATTGATCTACTAAAGTTTACTGCAGTAAACTTCAGCTCTCACTAACCTTTTAACCATAGCCGTTTTCACCAAGTTACCACCACAACTCAAACCTACCTTGGAAGGACTACACCACTGACAAGGTTTGGCACTAAGTAGGAAGCCAGAGCGCGTGCTGTCGGTGGTGACCACGGGATATGCCGGCCAAAACGGTCGTCTCGCCACTGTTGGCAACAGCAACGCCGCTCCGGCCGGTTGTGGCATGTCCCCAGGTGTCAAACAGCTCAGCATCGTCGTCCTCTTCACCCTGTACCCCTCTCCCCCTCCGACAGCTTCCTCACCGACGCTCGCCGCCGAACGCCCACGAGAGCATAGTGGAGTTTTGGATCTTCTCATTGCCGTCTGCTACCTCTTGAGCACTGCGTTGGATTTCCTCGAAGAGGAGAGGATGATGCAGCAAAGTAGCGTAAGTATTTCCCTCAGGTTTTGAGAACCAAGGTATCAATCCAGTAGGAGACCATGCACAAGTCCCTCGTACCTACACAAAACGATAGCTACTCGCAACCAACGCGATTAGGGGTTGTCAATCCCTTCACGGTCACTTACGAGGGTGAGATCTAATAGAGATGATAAATAATATTTTTGGTATTTTTGATAGATAGATGCAAAGTAAAAAGTAAAAGGCAAAGTAAAACAAAGCAAGTAAATAAAGTGATAGAGATTGATATGATGAGAATAGACCCGGGGGCCATAGGTTTCACTAGTGGCTTCTCTCAAGAGCATAGATATTCTATGGTGGGTGAACAAATTACTGTTGAGCAATTGACAGAATTGAGCATAGTTATGAGCATATCTAGGCAATGATCATGTATATAGGCATCACATCCAAGACAAGTAGATCGAAACGATTCTGCATCTACTACTATTACTCCACTCATCGACCGCTATCCAGCATGCATCTAGAGTATTAAGTTCAAAACAGAGTAACACCTTAAGCAAGATGACATGATGTAGAGGGATAAATTCATGCAATATGATAAAAACCCCATCTTGTTATCCTCGATGGCAACAATACAATACGTGCCTTGCAACCCTTTCTGTCACTGGGTAAGGACACCGCAAGATTGAACCCAAAGCTAAGCACTTCTCCCATTGCAAGAACTACCAATCTAGTTGGCCAAACCAAAAAGGATAATTCGAAGAGACTTGCAAAGATAACTCAATCATACATAAAAGAATTCAGAGAAGAATCAAATATTTTCCATAGATAATACTGGATCATATACCCACAATTCATCAGTCTCAACAAACACACCGCAAAAAGAAGATTACATCGAATAGATCTCCACAAGAGAGGGGGAGAACATTGTATTGAGATCCAAAAAGAGAGAAAAAGCCATCTAGCTACTAGCTAAGGACCCGAAGGTCTGAAGTAAACTACTCACAATTCATCGGAGGGGCTATGGTGCTGATGTAGAAGCCCTCCGTGGTGGATGCCCCCTCCGGCGGAGCTCCAAAATAGGCCTCAAGATGGGATCTCACGGATACAGAAGGTTGCGGCGGTGGAATTAGGTTTTTGGCTCCTATTCTGATCGTTTGGGGATACGTAGGTATGTATAGGAGGAAGGAGTACGTCGGTGGAGCGTCAGGGGGCCCACGAGGTAGGGGGTGCGCCCAGGGGGGGGTGCCCTCCACCCTCGTGACCGCCTCTGGCACTTCTTGGAGTAGGGTCCAAGTCTCCTGGATCACGTTCGGTGAGAAAATAACGTTCCCAAAGGCTTCATTCCGTTTGGACTCTGTTTGATATTCCGTTTCTTCAAAACACTCAAATAGGCAAAAAAACAGCAATTCTGGGCTGGGCCTCCGGTTAATAGGTTAGTCCCAAAAATAATATAAAAGTGGAAAATAAAGCCCAATATAGTCCAAAACAGTAGATAAAGTAGCATGGAGCAATCAAAAATTATAGATACGTTGGAGACGTATCAGGCATCCCCAAGCTTAATTCTTGCTCGTCCTCGAGTAGGTAAATTATAAAAAAGAATTTTTGATGCGGAGTGATACTTTGGCATAATTTCAATGTAAATCTTCTTAATTGTGATATGAATATTCAGATCCGAAAGATTCAAGACAAAAGTTCATATTGACATAAAAAATAATAATACTTCAAGCATACTAATCAAAGCAATCATGTCTTCTCAAAATAACATGGCCAAAGAAAGTTATCCCTACAAAATCATATAGTCTGGCTATGCTCCATCTTCCCCACACAAAATATTTAAATCATGCACAACCCCGATGACAAGCCAAGCAATTGTTTCATACTTATGACATTCTCAAAACTTTTTCAATCTTCACGCAATACATGAGCGTGAGCCATGGATATAGCACTTATAGGTGGAATAGAAGGGTGGTTGCGGAGAAGACAAAAAGAGGGAAGATAGTCTCACATCAACTAGGCGTATCAATGGGCTATGGAGATGCCCATCAATAGATATCAATGTGAGTGAGTAGGGATTGCCATGCAACGGATGCACTAGAGCTATAAGTATATGAAAGCTCTACAAAAGAGACTAAGTGGGTGTGCATCCAACTTGCTTGTTCACGAAGACCTAGGGCATTTTGAGGAAGCCCATCATTGGAATATACAAGCCAAGTCCTATAATGAAAAATTCCCACTAGTATATGAAAGTGACAAAATGAGAGACTCTCTATCATGAAGATCTTGGTGCTACTTTGAAGTAGAAGTGTGGTAAAAGGATAGTAGCATTGTCCCTTCTCTCTTTTTCTTTCATTTTTTATTTGGGCCTTTCTCTTTTTTTTGGCCTCTTCTTTTTTTGTCCGGAGTCTCATCCCGACTTATGGGGGAATCAAGTCAACTATCATCGTGCGTGCAAAGTTTCAGTTTTTCAGCACAATCAAGTCAACTATCATCGTAGGTTATCCTATAGGTTCTATTTGGCACAAACACTAATTAAAACATAAAACCACATCCAAACAGAAGGTAGATGGATTATTTATTCCTAAACAGAAGCAAAAACAAAAAACATAAAATAAAATTGGGTTGCCTCCCAACAAGCGCTATCATTTAACGCCCCTAGCTAGGCATAAAAGCAAGGATAGATCTAGGTATTGCCATCTTTGGTACTTGGGGAGGAGGATCTCCTTTCTATGGCATTCATTCTTCTATTTAAGTTAAGCACACTAGTCATCGACACGGGCTAGTAAATTTGAAAACATGAAAGTAGTAAAACAAATAAAAACTTTTAATGTTAATATTGCATGTGTTCAAAATATATTAGAACTTGGAATGCAATTTTCAACGTCTCCTAACCGACCATTATACATCATGAATTAGGAGAAAAATACCACCATGTGACAATTAAATTGGAAGCAAAATGAAATATGGAATTTCAAGAAGCCATTAGAAGGAATCACATGCCCAATTAATGGCGAAGAATGAATAAGACATCCATGGTCATGATAAACAGAACCTAGTTAGTTAATTGTACATTATATTCCCCGAGGTAAAATGGAATCGAACATTAGTTGTTATTATAGATGAAGGACACCAAAGAATGTGTACTTGTTTCTCTTTAGCTTGAAAGACGTGGATAAGTGAAAATGCTGTTCCGAACTAACTAATCAGATTATTACATAGATTGTCCGACATACGAATGAATGTACATGCATATGAAAATTAAAATATATGGAGAAATACATTACTACAAATATGTATCTATGTTCCTGTACAAAATCGAAATGTTGTGGATGCAGTTGCACCCGGGATGGAAACCGAAATCAGGAAATATATCCAAAGATACAAAAAGCTTGTGCGTGTTTGAGCCTTTAACATTCTTGTAAATCTTTTGTCAAAATAGTCATTTTGTGTCCCATAGAAAATAAATTTGGGTGCTCTAAAGAACAATTTTTTTTGGCACAGAGCAGAAAACTTATTTGTTCCTCAAATATTTATTTGCACCCAAAGGACTCGACCATTGACTTGTGTTATTTTTTTAATATTCCTTATTAGCTAGTTGCTTACCACATGCCAGCGACCTGTCAATGTAACGGGGATGCTTCTAGGCATGTATGACTCGGACTACCCTACTCGACCTGTGTTTACATGCATGCATGCCACATTGTGACTTCTTCGTTTAAATGTATTCTACATATCAGTTGTGATTCCTTTAGGAGCCGTTATGAACATCTAAAAATTGCAATTATCTTAGGAATATTATGAATATCTAACAGTCGCAGTCCACTAACTAAAAAAAACGTCCCCCACCCCCAGATGAGCAGCTGGTTTTTGCTGAATGAGACCTTTTTTGGCAAGTGACAATTGCCATTTATTATAGCAGAATTCCTCGCACCACTTGAAGAGTATAGGAACATACTTAAAGATTAGAAAATATCACTATAACATGAAATCATTTTTCCTGGTTAGCTAAATTTCAAAAAATAATTGTATCCCCTAGATCAGTTCAGGATAACCATATATACATATGACATTCTACTTGTGTCATGTAAATTAATAATCATAATATATGCAAGAATAGTAGAAAACTTTATTTAGGATGTAATTTTAGGTAACACAGTTGTATATGAGAGAAGTCCAGTGCATGTTTTATTTCTTCTGAACCTCGACGTTTATAAAAATCGAAGAAATAAATGTGGGTGAATCAATATTTTTGTGTACGGGTGGTTGTGTTAGTGAAATCTAATTGCTTTGAGCTCTATTCTAGATTGATCATAACCTCTCTCTTCCACGTGTAATAAATTTTGCTAGATTTTTTTGACTAACTTTTGTTGATTATTTTAAAAACTACGAATCAGACATGCATATGTTGTTTGGATGATAAAAAGATATTTATTTTATATGAATGGTATACAACAAATCAGTCAAACTTTTATGGTGATAACTCAGAAGATATCACTCATTGTTTCTCTTTTGCTATATATTTTTATTTATACTTACATGGGGTAGATAACATGGATTTTTTGCTCATTTATTGATGAAGAGTTCTCGAAATATTACATTGTAAGGCTAAACACATGCATATGCATATGAGATCTTCTTAATACATGCATGATACCTACATGTGGCTCAATATTTTGTCAAGTCCTGTATTTAATAGGTGTTCTACTATATTTGATAAGGAATTTTCTCTGTTGAATACATGGAAAACATGAAGACATATATCAGTTATACATACCAATATCACAATGTGCATGCATGTCTTCGTATATATGCAGGTAAACATCCACAATCCTCCGGTACCTTGGTCCCAGCGACAAATCATATTATTCCAAGCTGTCCAAGACTACATGAGCTCAGCGTCTGCATCGTGTGAATGGGAGTAAAATCACATGATTCCAAGCACTCCAAAATTACATGATCTCACCGTCTACATCATGTCAATAGGAGTAAAATAGTGAGAAGAATTCATCCTAAGAACAAAGGCTGTCGTCCAGGGAGTACATGTATAAATAATAATGCATGAACCAAATCATGCACTCGGAGGCACAGGTTGAGTCCTCGCCGTGGGCTCTCAGTTAGATTATCCTCTGCAATACTCGGGCTTTTGTCGGGTAATGTGTAAATACAAGGTCCGTGAGCATCCCTTTTCTACAGATCTGAATATTCATGTTGTTGGCAAAATTGCCCGTCGCTTGTTGCCGATGCTTCTTGCTGGACACAACAACCATGCATGTACTTGATGGATATGAGAAAGCTTCACTTGGACACAAAAGCCATGCACGTACTTGATTCTCTCTGGACACAACAGCCATGCACGTCGTTGATGGATATAAGAAAGCTGGCACACATACCCAGCTAGCACACGCCGTGCTGGTTGATTTACATCAGGACATGTACTACTTGCAGATGGAAGCTGAGATTGCAATGACCACAGATTTCAACGGCTGGAGAGGAAGATGATCAGAAGAGGATGGTTGCATCTTTGTAACATGGATCACAACATGGAAGCATAGGATGGCATGGAAACCATGGAGGGAACATGGGAGGAGGATCAACAGGTGGAGTAGCGCTAGGGTTACCTCGTCAATTCATCGGTGCCTCGTGAGCAAGGATCGGCAGGGTGATGAATCTGTGATGGTTTTTTTTAGGGAGTTGTTTTGTTGGCAGCCCGTGGATGTGTTTTTTTTCCTAAAGAGTTCACGTGGGATGGTGGGCTAGGACTCTTGAAGTACTTCATCCTACGGCTGTAAAAAGCTAATAGGAGATCAAATGGATAATTTTGCTTAATGTTTGAGGATTAACGTGGAGCTTTCAATGGTGCCTCCAATTAGTAAATATAAGATATAAGATGGCCATTAATGGAAGAAGTAAGATTAAGCACGTTACGAAAGTTTGCCTCTAAACTAGACTTCATCTCTTTAATAATTTCATTTTGATAAAAGCACAAGAGAGTAGTTGATTCAACCTTATCATTCATGGGATGCCCAAATATAGTTTTCATTCTCTCATAGGTATCTATAGCATCCCCTTCAAGAAAACCTTCTTCAAAGATGGAATCTAAAACTTGTTTGAAGTAAGCGGGCAAGCCAACATAAAAACTTTTTAGGTATATTTCAATTTGATATTGTGGTATATAACTGGCCCGAATCCTAAGTAGCCTATCCCGAGCATCTTTTAGAGACTCATCAAGCAAATAGTGAAAAATTCCAGAGTCATCCTCATCAAAATTATTCAAGCTCTCATTGGGGACCCCGGTGGGTCTTTCTGTAGCATCATTATTTATGAGCTTAGAGAGGATAGAGGGGTTGTCCAAGGCACTAGAGCTCGGGAGAAAACCCGTAGTTCTTTTTGATTCAGCCATGGCAACGGGAAGGCAAACGGAAAAGAGAGAAGGAGATTGGGAAAGAGAGGGCAAATAAAACGGCAATGGTGAAGTGGGGGAGATGAAAACGATAGGCAAATGGCAAATAATGTAATGCGAGAGATAGGGATTGCGATGGGTACTTGGTATTGTTGACTTGCTTGCGTGAGCCTCCCCAGCAATGGCGCGAGAAATTCTTCTTGCTACCTCTTGAGCACTGCGTTGGATTTCCCCGAAGAGGAGAGGATGATGCAGCAAAGTAGCGTAAGTATTTCCCTCAGTTTTTGAGAACCGAGGTATCAATCCAGTAGGAGACCACGCACAAGTCCCTCGTACCTACACAAAATGATAGCTACTCACAACCAACGCGATTAGGGGTTGTCAATCCCTTCACGATCACTTACGAGGGTGAGATCTGATAGAGATGATAAATAATATTTTTGGTATTTTTTATAGATAGATGCAAAGTAAAAAGTAAAAGACAAAGTAAAAACAAAGCAAGTAAATAAAGTGATAGAGATTGATATGATGAGAATAGACCCGGGGGCCATAGGTTTCACTAGTGGCTTCTCTCAAGAGCATAGATATTCTACGGTGGGTGAACAAATTACTGTTGAGCAATTGACAGAATTGAGCATAGTTATGAGCATATCTAGGCAATGATCATGTATATAGGCATCACGTCCAAGACAAGTAGATCGAAACGATTCTGCATCTACTACTATTACTCCACTCATCGACCGCTATCCAGCATGCATCTAGAGTATTAAGTTAAAAACAGAGTAACACCTTAAGCAAGATGACATGATGTAGAGGGATAAATTCATGCAATATGATAAAACCCCCATCTTGTTATCCTCGATGGCAACAATACAATACGTGCCTTGCAACCCTTTCTATCACTGGGTAAGGACAGCGCAAGATTGAACCCAAAGCTAAGCACTTCTCCCATTGCAAGAACTACCAATCTAGTTGGCCAAACCAAAAAGGATAATTCGAAGAGACTTGCAAAGATAACTCAATCATACATAAAAGAACTCAGAGAAGAATCAAATATTTTCCATAGATAATACTGGATCATAAAACCCACAATTCATCGGTCTCAACAAACACACCGCAAAAAGAAGATTACATCGAATAGATCTCCACAAGAGAGGGGGAGAACATTGTATTGAGATCCAAAACGAGAGAAGAAGCCATCTAGCTACTAGCTATGGACCCGAAGGTCTCAAGTAAACTCCTCACACTTCATCGGAGGGGCTATGGTGTTGATGTAGTAGCCCTCCGTGGTGGATGCCCCCTCCGGCGGAGCTCCGAAACAGGCCCCAAGATGGGATCTCGTGGATACAGAAGGTTGCGGCGATGGAATTAGGTTTTTGGCTCCTGTACTGATCGTTTGGGGATGCGTAGGTATATATAGGAGGAAGGAGTACGTTGGTGGAGCGTCAGGGGGCCCACGAGGTAGGGGGCGCGCCCAGGGGGGGGGCGCCCTCCACCCTCATGACTACCTCTGGCACTTCTTGGAGTAGGGTCCAAGTCTCCTGGATCACGTTCGGTGAGAAAATCACGTTCCCGAAGGTTTCATTCCGTTTGGACTCCGTTTGATATTCCGTTTCTTCGAAACACTGAAATAGGCAAAAAACAGCAATTCTGGGCTGGGCCTCCGGTTAATAGGTTAGTCCCAAAAATAATATAAAAGTGGAAAATAAAGCCCAATATAGTCCAAAACAGTAGATAAAGTAGCATGGAGCAAACAAAAATTATAGATACGTTGGAGACGTATCACCGTCGTCTTCCTCCCTGCGTCCCTCGACCTCTTCCTCCCCATGAGACTCCCCCTGTGCCTCCTGCGTCGTCTACCCCGAGCTCATTCACGCGCACATGCGTCCGCAGTGCCGGCCATGCGTCCGCGGCGACGCCAGCGTGGCAGCTCCTCCCCCGCCTATATATAGGCCTCCCCCGAGCCCTCCGAGCTCTCCATCGACCTCTCCACACTCCTCTGACCCCGCCCAACCTCTCCTGTAAGCTCCAGGAGCTCTCCTCTCCGCGTTTGGCCGCCATGGCAGCCGTCTCTGTCCTCCACGATTCCGGCAATGGCGAGCCCCTCCCTCCCTTCCTCCACCACCAGAGACCCACCTAGTCCCCCGCGGACCTCCCTGCCCTCTCAGCCCGTCGCCGGAGCCTCTGATGTCGTCGTCCCCGAAGATCGCCGCCACCGGAGCCGCCTCTGTTCCCCTCTCCTCGCGGTCGTCCCACCCCTCCCTGGTGCTGGCTGACCCTGGGGACGGGTGCGACCGGTCCTCCCGAGCCCGCCGGTGGCCGGAGTTGCCGGGGCCAGCGCCGGCAGCGCCTGAGCCTCGCCTCTGTTCCGTCCGCGTCGGGGGAAGAAGAGGAGGCCGGGACGAGGGAGTTGACCAGCACGTGGACCCCGCGCGACCCTACCTGTCGGTGGGTGGGCGTTGACCTAGCCCGCCCAGCTGGATAAGTGTCGGGCCTCACGACCCATGGGACCCGCACGTCAGCGACCCAGCCGGCCGGCCCCATCCCTGCCGACGTGGCAAGTGGAAGCGCATTTTGGGCCAGTACATTTTCGCTGACCGAAAATGTATTTCCAGCTTTGCGCTTCTGCCTTGTCCACTCAGGGACCTGGTTGCTGAAGAAAGTTTTGCAGAAAAGTCCCTGAACTTCAACCCTCTATAACTTTTGAACCGTAACTCCGTTTAAGGTGAAACCAACGCTCACTTCTTCGTTTCGTCGAGCCCTTTCTGTTGGTGTAATTTTCATTATGTTTTGGCATACTCAAAATGATCATTTTCCCCTACCCTTAATCAGCCCCCTCTGAGAGAGAAAGATTTCTGGCGATTCGTTCCGCGAGCTTCTTGCACTTTCTTCCGGTGATTTCTTCCACCCCAGGCAAGCCACACCCTCCCTTTGCATCACTGTAATGCAGTGACATGGTTTAATTCATTTTGAACTTGTTTAATATATTGCTCTAGCAACATGACTTGTGCATGGCATTTTCTTGGAGTATTGTTTTGATCTTGTTGTTGCCATGATATTGTTTGGATTACTAGGAGTTATGTTTGTAGTTGATGAGTATCATGTTGCCATTGGAGTATTAGTGGTTGGTATTATGATTATTTCCATGATGATATCTGTGATTATGTTTGGAATATTACTTTGGATATCATTCTACCTTTGGATTATTAGCGGTTAGTATGATTATTTTCATGATGCTAGTTGATGTTCTATTGCTTGGAGTATTATTTTCGGAGATGATGGTTACATGTGGATCTTAGCTGGATAGTAGTATTCTTGTTATTGGAGTAGTAGGATTATTGTTTCGGATTCAGCATGATAGTAGTGTTATGCTATCCTCGGAGTATTTTTGAGATGATGATATTATGCTTGGATTATTTGTTGGATATTGCTATGACTTGGATTATAGTTTGATGGTTGACATCGGAGTATTAGTTATCATGGTTATATTTTGGGGATAAATTCCGTCATTAAGTTGGTCAGGTGCCGCCGAACCGGACCTTTTCTAGTGCAACCACATTTGCCGGTATGGGATGGCCCTAATGCGGTATATTGTCGTGCCTCTTGTTGGTGCCTCTAACGAGGGAAGGTTATGAGCGCGCGCTACCCTGATCAGGTAGGCGGACATAAGCCTTGTGTGCCCGTTTTTTGAGTTTTTGGATCCGTGTTCCCGTGTGGGACGGTCCATGACGGTGGTCGATGTGTCTTGAGGTAGACACGGGGCCACCCATGACTTAGCCCAGTGGGGAGTGAGTCAGAGTGGCTGGGAGAGTGTCATGGCAGTAGATCGGTTTTGTCGGAACACTGTTGGTCCACCCAAATGGGATGATGAGGCCATGGGTTCTGTGGTGTGGGTACAGTGCGCTACCTCTGCAGAGTGTGTGTGTTTAATCTATCGATAGTCGTGTCCTCGGTCATGGGCATGGGTTCGTACTAGGGTACACCGTTCGATCAACACTTACATGACGGAATGACTTATAGGTGATGGATATGTGGATATTTGTTGCAGTACAGATTGGCCAGGTATTGGTCGTGGTTGTGATTGCCGTAAGGATCACGGGCCATTCATTGGTCGGGTTGGCGAGGGGATCGGGAGAGGCGGCGCGGCTTATAAAGGACCCCCCCGGGGGTCTCCGACTTGGACAAGGGGGCGCCGGGGCGAGGCGGCGGCAGACTCCGGCGGGAGTCCGTCTCCCGCACGGCAGCAGAGGCGGTGGCGCGACGGGCGGGCTTGCTGGGCCGGCTGGGCTTCGGCCGAGTCAGTTCGAACCTTTTTTTTAAAACAATTTCGTCGCGAAGGAAAAAATATCCTAAATAAATATTGAGAAAAAGCTAAAAATTCCAAAAATAATTTTCACCGTCCAAACCTAATATTTAGGACAAGATGAACATTTTTCTGGACTAAGATGCAATTTTAAAAAATGCAATATTTTTCTACTTCAAATAAAATAGTAAATAAAATACCAATAAATAACTAATTTGATTTTAAAATTCTTTATCCAATATTTCTCTTAGGTTGAAGAAGTCATATTATCATCTCTCATTTATTTTAAATATTGGAAATAATTGGAGAGAAAAATAATAAAATCAAATTGATCCTTTCTTCAAATTTGAAATAAATTCAAATATGAATTTTGTAAAACCTCCAACTCTCTCCTGGGGTCCTTGAGTTGCTTAATATTTCTAGGATCACAACAAAATGCAAGAATAAATATGATATGCATATGATGATTTATGTATAACATCCAAATTGAAAATTGGGATGTTACACATAATGTTTGATTCTTTGACCGTTTACCACCTTCGAATTTGTGCCTTCGTCGTTGTTGATTTTGATGGCACCGGAACGATAGACCTCCTTGATAATGTAAGGACCTTCCCATTTAGAGAGAAATTTTCCTGTAAAAAATCTTAAATGAGAGTTGTATAGCAAAACATGATCACCTACATTAAACTCACGCATTTGTATCCTTTTGTCATGCCATCTTTTAACTTTTTCTTTAAACAACTTGGCATTCTCACAGGCTTGGGTTCTCCATTCATCAAGTGAGCTAATGTCAAATAGTCTCTTCTCACCGGCGAGTTTGAAGTCATAATTGAGCTCTTTAATAGCCCAATATGCTTTATGTTCTAGTTCAAGAGGTAAGTGACAAGCTTTTCCATAAACCATTTTATACGGAGACATACCTATATGATTTTTATATGAAGTTCTATAAGCCCATAATGCATCATCAAGTTTTTGGGACCAATTCTTTCTAGATCTATTAACAGTCTTTTGTAAAATCAATTTAATTTCTCTATTACTCAATTCTACTTAATCACTAGACCGAGGATGGTATGGAGATGCAATTCTATGATTAACATCATACTTAGCAAGCCTTTTATGAAAAGCACCATGAATAAAATGTGAACCACCATCAGTCATTAAATATCTAGGGACTCCAAACCTTGGGAAAATAACTTCTTTAAGCATCTTAATTGAAGTATTATGATCAACACTACTAGTTGGAATATCTTTTACCAAATTAGTAACGTAATCAACAACAACTAAAATATGTGTATATCCATTAGAGGAAGGAAAATGTCCCATATAATCAAAGCCCCAAACATCAAATGGTTCAATAACAAGTGAATAATTCATAGGAATTTCTTGACGTCTACTGATATTACCAATTCTTTGACATTCATCGCAAGACAAGACAAACTTACGGGCATCTTTGAAAAGAGTAGGCCAATAGAAACCGGATTGCAATACCTTATGTGCAATTCTAGCTCCAGCGTGGTGTCCCCCGTAAGCCTCGGAGTGACACTTGCATAGGATCTATTCCTGTTCATGCTCAGGTACACAACGTCTAATAACACCATCTACTCCTTCTTTATAAAGGTGTGGGTCATCCCAAAAGTAATGTCTTAAATCATAGAAAACCTTTTTCTTTTGCTGGTATGTGAAACTAGGTGTTATAAATTTAGCAACAATGTAATTATCATAATCAGCATACCATGGAGCAGTACGAGAAGCATTTATTACAGCTAATTGTTCATCAGGAAAACTATCATCAATAGGTAGTGGGTCATCAAGAACATTTTCTAACCTAGACAAGTTGTATGCAACGGGGTTCTCAGCCCCCTTTCTATCAATAATATGCAAATCAAATTCTTGTAGCAAGAGAACCCATCTAATAAGTCTAGGTTTAGCATCTTTCTTTTCTATAAGATATTTAATAGCAGCATGATTAGTATGAACAGTTACTTTGGAATCAACCATATAAGGTCTGAACTTATCACAAGCGAATACAACTGCTAAAAATTCTTTTTCAGTAGTAGCATAGTTTCTCTGGGCACTGTCTAGTGTTTTACTAGCATATTGGATAACATTTAATTTCTTATCAACTCTTTGTCCTAGAACAACACCAACAACATAATCACTAGCATCACACATAATTTCAATGGGTAAATTCCAATCAGGTGGCTGAACAATAGGTGCAGAAATCAAGGCTTTCTAAGTATTTCAAATGCTTCTACACAATCATCATAAAAAACAAAAGGAACATCCTTTTGCAAGAGATTAGTGAGAGGCCTAGAAATTTTAGAGAAGTCTTTAATAAACCTCCTATAGAAACCAATATGACCAAGGAAACTTCTTATACCTTTGATATCTTTAGGACACGACATCTTTTCAATAGCATCTACTTTAGCTTTATCAATTTCATTACCTCTTTCAGAAATTTTACGCCCCAAGACAATACCTTCATTAACCATGAAGTGGCACTTCTCCCAATTCAAGACAAGATCAGTTTCTTTGCATCTCCGCAAAACTTGATCAAGGTTGCTTAAGCAATCATCAAAAGAAGTTCCGTAAATGGAGAAATCATCCATGAAAACCTCAACAAGCTTTTCACAGAAGTCAGAGAATATAGCAGTCATACATCTTTGAAAGGTAGCAGGTGCATTGCATAAACCAAAAGGCGTACGTCTATAAGCAAAAGTACCGAAAGGGCACGTAAAAGTGGTTTTTTCCTGATCCTCTTTCGACACAGGTATTTGAGAGAAACCAGAATAACCATCTAGAAATCAAAAATGTGTACGTTTGGATAGTCTTTCTAGCATTTGATCAATAAAAGGTAGAGGGTAATGATCCTTTCTAGTAGCTTTATTTAATTATGGAAATCAATTACCATTCTATAACCTGTAACAATTCTTTGTGGAATCAATTCATCCTTATCATTAGGAACAATAGTAATACCTCCCTTCTTAGGGACACAATGGACATGACTTACCCACTGACTATCAGCAATTGGATAAATTATACCTGCCTCCAAGAGCTTTAGTATTTCATTTCTTACCACTTCTTTTATCTTAGGATTTAACCTTCGTTGATGATCAACAACTGGTTTAGCATCTTTCTCCAATTTTATTTTGTGCTGGCATAGAGTGGGACTAATGCCCTTAAGATCATCGAGAGTATATCCAATGGCAGCACAATGCTTCTTCAGAGTTTTCAATAATTTCTCTTCTTCATGCTCTGAAAGGTTAGCAGTAATAATAACATGATATATCTTCTTTTCATCAAGATAAGCATATTTAAGAGTATCAGGTAATTGTTTAAGCTCAAACATGGGATCACCCTTGGGTGGAGGAGGATCCCCTAGGATTTCAACAGGCAAGTTGTGTTTGAAAATAGGTCCTTGCTTAAAAAAATACTTCATCTATTTCCCTTCTCTCATTCATAAACATATCATTTTCATGGTCGAGCAAATATTGTTCTAAAGGATCATTAGGAGGCACGACAATAGAAGCAAGACCAATAATTTCATCTTTACTAGGCAATTCTTTATCATGGGGTTGTCTATGAAATTTAGCAAAATTAAAATCATGAGACATATCCCCTAAACCGACAGTAACAATATCCTTTTCGTAGTCTATCTTACCATTAACAGTATTCAAGAAGGGTCTACCAAATATAATGGGACAAAAGTCATCTTGTGGGGAACCAAGAAAAAGAAAATCAGTAGGATATTTATTTTTCCCACACAAGACTTCAACATCTCTAACAATCTCAGTTGGTGAAATAGTGTCTCTATTGGCAAGCTTAATAGTAACATCAATATCTTCTATCTCAGCAGGTGCAATATCATGCATAATTTCTTTGTATAAGGAATGAGGTATTGCACTCACACTAGCACCCATATCACATAAGCCATGATAGCAATGATCTCCTATCTATTATATAATTAAAACAAAAGTCAAATAGGCTATCACGTTCGTCCGCATATGCTAATATTTTTTACACCGTTTGATTAGAATAACAACGGCTAAGATTTAAAGATTTTTACGTTACATCAAAAAATATATGTACCAGTACTATTGAACTTGCATGTTGAAACGTTAGATGCATATAAGCAATAGGAACTTTAGAAAAAAATATAGAAAAAAGACCATCACTGTCAAACAAATAGAATATATGGAATATAGAGCCTTAGTCAATGACGTGTCTACATGCAAGAAGGAAACTCCAACTAGGTATGCATGCGTACTGGAAGAAACTACTAGGTTTGCGTGCACCTAACGGGCACATGCATAATGCATTGATTCAATCGGACTTTTTTTAGGCATCGCTTCAATCGGACTTGGCAATCACGCAATTGGCAAGCATCCGGTTATCTTTTTAAATTTTTTCGGGTAACACAATGTTGCTTAACATATCAAAACTGGACGCTGCGTGATCCTCAAAAAAAAAAAAATGGACGCTGCGGATCACAAGAAAAAAACAAGACGTTGGCCAGGCCAAATACCAAATCTTAGCCGGACAGCACAAAATAGAATCCTAAGCCCATATCACTTAACAAAAAAACAGTCGGTGCCACCATTTTTTTACACTCTGACTGAAGCCAAGCCATGCATATGGAGCTTAGTCTAGAATGAGCCAAAAATGTGCAAAATAATATATAAAAAACATTTAAAATATTTTAATAATTTGAGATATTTAAAATTGTAGTTTAGATGTTTCAGATTAAAATGAGTGAACAAACACAATAAATTGTGTCTATGTACATTCAATTTTTTAAAAAGTTAGAACATCTTATATTTGTGAATTGAGGGAGTATCTCCTAATGACAAGTTTGCACATTTATCGAATATATATGCGTGTGGAAGTGCTTTCATAAATTTTTTTTTGCCAGTAAAACAATGAATTTCCCTGGCTACAAAATGCAATTCCAGTCAGACTATGTTGGAATAAAAACTAAGCCCAGCGACACAAGTAACATAGGCGTATGTGGCTGGAGGCAGCGCCTAATTATGTAGCATGATGTTGGGCAACGATTCTGCAAAGACACAATATTAATTAGTGCCAAGCACTGCATGCATATGGAGATCGGGAGAATGACGACGCAAGTCATGCATAAATTTGGAGATCAAGCTCCAACCAGCCAATTTGCTGGAAATTATATAAAAATGTATTTAAAAAGTTGCAAAATTTCGAAAAGAGATTTCAAGTTTATTTTAGTACTTTCTCTGTCCTAAAATTAGTGTCTTTGATTTAGTGCAACTTTTATAAATAAGCCAAATACATCTATATATACCACAGATGGACCGAGCGTACGTGTCACACTAATCATATGAGGAAACATTGGAAAAAGAAACAATGCATAAAAGAAACATGTACGTGTTTGTATGAGACTGAGCACAGCCAATCAATTAAGCTTCTGCCGGACGTACATGATTGGGACGGAGCATGTAACTCTAATCATCTGAGAAAAAGTGGGGAATAACAAAGCATATGCTCGGCTTTCCAGCACAACAAATCAGTTAAGCTCATTTTAAAAAATCAATTTGGCTCTGCCTGTATGTTAAAATAAATTAGCCTCTGGCCGTCCGGCCGGACGAGCAGATTTTGTTTAGTTGGGGACGCACATTGATTTTTCTTTTTTCTGCAAAAGAAATGATTTTCCTTTTTTTTAACACTGGAATGCAGCAGATTGTTGATATGCACTCATTTCGTATAAACTTGAAATAATAAATAAGAAAATAAAGATATTCATTCGTATATGAACTCCACAAAAAATCTTCAAATGGTTATAGCTATATTCAATAGTGCTAAAAGAGAAATTAGGACTTAGGTTTGTACACAAAATTCAACCTACAATGTACCCAAATAGAAGGAAACATCTACTTTTTCTTTGAACAAAGTACAAGACACTCATACATAGGCAAACAGACTCACCTACATGAACGCATGTGCATCCTACCCCTAGGAGTCCACATCTTGATATTTAAAAAATCACCACATAAATCTTCATAGTCAACGGGAGCGTGTCCTCCTACTGAATGGACATTGCTAGAAGGCCTGAAATACCAACAACATATGTGCACAAGTGTCAAGTCGAGAACTTAAACTCAGGTTGGCTGGAATACCATTGTCATCCTAACCATCCAGCCACAGGTTGGCTCTCAAAACATCTACTTTTTTAGAAAAAAAAGAAACAACTATTGTGCTGCCGCACAGCGGCAGCAAAACACAACTCTATTTTGTACATATATTTGTACCAGCCTTTTGGTTTGCACACATTAGTTAATTCAATATTATGTCAGTAGCATAATTAAAAGTTGTATTAAAACTAAAAGATGTAAGTAACAATACCATATCGAGTACGGAAAGATATATTTTATTATGTTAAAAACATGAGTTGATGCAAAATATTATGAGCACGTTTATGTATGGAGAGAGAGAGAGAGAGTATAAATCTATAATAGTTCATCCCCACTATCCCATTTCTCTTGACATGCAAGCTATCCACCTCATCACATAGGTCCCACCCACCCACTACCAATTTTTTTACCCTACTATCTTTTTTTGAGATGGAACACTCCCGACTTCATAAAATCACACCGGCTCAGCTCCAAGGCTGGCCATCCGCTTATCAGTTGGGTCTCTTCTCAATATTTTGACATGGGCTTTCCTACCCCAGTCTTCGTACATGGGCTCTATAGCGAAGCCTCTTTGGTCTTTGTTTCCATTTACTTCAACAAAAAATAAATCTCCCAATTAACTCTCCATCTCTCCCACGTCTCAAAAAAAGAGGACGTCTATCTCTTCTTCTTCTACACCGGTTCCTGTTCGTCTTCTCCATCCAATAATTGTACGAGTAACGCATGAAGTTGTTCTCCCCTTTAAGCACCCGTCGCCTACTGGTACAGGTCTAGACGAGGAGGCGGAAGGGTCGATGCTTCTAGAACCAACCAGACGTCGGCCGGAGAAGCCGCCTCCACCGTGCAGCCACAGCCCGTGGCGTCGACCTTCTCCTACCTGGCTGTGCTCGGCAACTACCTGTGCCGTGGTTCTTGCATTCGCCATTACTCAGTCCGTCGAGGGCTTCACCACATGGTATGTTTCTCTCTCACACCTCACGTCCTCACCCGCCATACCTCGGCATCTCCCGCTGGCTGGATCTGACCTCTCCATCACGTACGGGGTCTGTGTGCGCGTAGGTACAAAGAGAACCAGTGGGACAAGAAGCAGCTCGCGGGGTCTGGGTGCCGTCGTCGAACCGGTCGATCTACAGCAAGAGTTCACCTGCTTCCTCTTCGCTAATGTCATCTTCGCGTCTGTGCTCTCTTTAGGTACTGGGTCGTCGATCTGACGAATGTGCTAATTCCTTGGATCACATCAATAGTTAATCTTAAAGTCAAGATTGAAGTTTGAGTAGAATTTAGGATGACATTTCTTGGTTAAGCTATTGAAGAAAATTACATTAGAGAATGAACTGCAAGCGCCTTAAATAACCTACTGAAACCTATGATTACATAGAGGAAACTGAATTTGTCTGGGGCCATGGTGTAGCCATGGTGATTATATTGTTTGACTCTTAAGGTGCACTTCTCTGATACGCGGTTTCACGATACTCCTATAATTAGATGGCACCAAGAACCTTGCCCGTCAACAGGTAAGTGAGGTAAACACTCCCTTATCGTAATCCCCAACTATCTCTCAAATTAAGCTTGCCCTGCTATTTATTTTCTCACACAAGTTATAATGCTTAGAGAATTTTGGAGCTCCTGTTGTCTGTTGGTACCTCTCTCAAACCCTCGCGCCATTTGATTCGTAGCAGACTGTTCCTATTCCACTAGGCTAAATTCCTTCTTCATCTATTATTTTGCTACTTACCATGAGGTTATCCTGTATATGCTTTACTGATTTTTTAAAAAAAAATTGTATTGGCCTGGAATGCCTTATATAATTATGTTTGTAGATGAATGAATATTTGTATTATTTGCCATCCTATGATATTACTATGACTTCTATAATTATGTCAATAGATGAATGAATATTTGTATTATTTGCCATCCTACAATACATGTTTATCGGTTGTTCTTCATCAGAGCATCTCCCCATTGTAATTAAAGGCATCTTATATTCTTATTTGCCCCATGTCCTTTCGTGTCTCTCAAATCGTCTAGCATTATCATCGCACACAAAATGGCAGCTCTACCTAAATATAAGAAGCAAAGGTTGCGGCCCTCATGGAGGCTGGTGCGCTCTTCTCCCACACTGATGGGCAGTGGCTCCTTTTCTTGGTCACCTTGGCAGTCACCATGTTTATTGCAGGGGATGGTGTGAGTCTGTGAGATGTTGCATACATTTTCATTCTCTATCCATGTTGGTCAGACAAGAGCGGTTTCTGAGATTCAAAATTTCCAATGTTGTTCCTCTTCCAGGCCTTGAAGATGAAGAGGTAAAGTTGCATCATACATCACTGTGCATTGCTCCTTTATATTAAATAAATTTTCCAGTGATAAATGTCCAGAACACAAGAAAATTACTGTATTGAATATGTTTATCTAATATATCCAGTTAACACACTTGACATAATTTTTTCTTTAAAATTGTCAAACATGCTACCTTTTTTGGGTTCTGCTGCCATTGTCGTATCAAACAATGGATTGTGTTACTCTTACAATTGTTTATGTATGAATGGTTGTTTAGTGCTATATTGTTTGTACCCGCGGTTTGTTAAGCTATCAGGACTATAAATTTATAACAACGTCATGGTGTGCACCTTCAGAGTTATCATGATGATATTTTAAGCTGGCTAAATGAAGTTGTGGTTGTTTACGTCTTGCTGTACTTTAGAGAGTTGTTCTTCTAGACTGTTGGTAAACTGTGATGTATGATTTCGTACATCAGGACACATGTACATCTCAGCTGGCTACTCATGTCTTGATATATCAAACGATGATTAGGTTTCAAGCGTACTTTACCTAAACTGTAATATGGCCATATTTAATTTTGATATCCATTTTTCCCAAGTGATTAAACTTGGCTATATAAATTTGTACATTTGTTTACAGGTGAAAAAATGCCCCATTTGAAGTCACTACAGGCCAACCAAGTGTACTAGGATCATTTCAATGCTCTTACAAGCTAACCTAATTACTGAGGAGAGGAATCCCTGCACATTAGTGATACATATCTTTATGTTTGGAAAAACATGTTATTGTTCAAGTTTTTTAAATGTAAATATCAATATCCCATTGGATATATACCATCAACATTTCAAATGTAAATTTGTTTGTTCAACATTTCAAGCCATATTTCCTTTTCATCTAATGTGCCTTTCTTCATGGAAGGCACAATGTTCCGCAACAACGTGCGGGGTTTTATCTAGTTATTAATAAGATTGAGTTGGATGGGCAAGCGACCGAAACATTTTGACTAAAATGAGCATACCTTGAAGCATGGAGGCATAATATTACATTAATTGAATATCACAACTACAATGTGATTAATGATGATTCGAGTGGAAAAGAATAAAATTTAGATACGAGCAATCAATATGAGGATTTACTTCTCATGGAATTATTTTCAAAATGTCATATAAGTACATGGAGATAGATAAAAGGAACTAGGAGTGAAACAAGAAAGAAGGAATTTAGTATAAATATAGCTTTATGGTTTAGTGTAACAAATGCCCAATAATCCAATACATGGAAATGTTTACCCATAACCTAACAACCTAATTAAAATATTTCCTCAACCTACAATCGTGTTTTACGATGCACATGTTATCTACAGTCCCATCCTTTTGTTTCCACTACGTATGAATCTTAATATCGTATCCAATTAACTGCAATGACAATTTACAACGAATATATAACATCATATGGTAAATCTAGCCGCGCAAATGCGCGGATCACCCAGCTAGTTTTAATAGAAACAACAGGCATGCCAACAACAGGTGTATGTTTATTTTTAGTATCGGGTTTAGCAATTCTAGCAGCTTCATCACAGAAATAAATAACATGCCCATCAATATTATCGACCAAGAGATCTTTGACCATAACAATACTAGGTTCAACTTTAATTTGCTCAGGGGGTGTAGGTGTTCTAGCATTACTCTTACGAACAACAGTTGAAGCTTTAGCATGATCCTTTATTCTAACAGGAAAAGGTGGTTTCTCAATATAAGCGGTAGGAACAACAGGATCAACATTGTAAGTAATAGTTTTTTCTTCAACTTTAATAGGTTCTACTACCTTTACTTCAATGGGAGGATGATATTTAAACCACTTCTCTTTAGGGAGATCAACATGAGTAGCAAATGATTCATAGAAAGAAGCTACTATCTCAGAGTCAAGTCCATATTTAGTGCTAAATTCACGAAAAGCATCGGTATCCATAAAAGATTTAACACAATCAAACTTAGGGGTTATACCTGACTCCTTACCTTCTTCGAGTTCCCAATCTTCAGAGTTGCATTTAATTCTTTCCAATAAATCCAATTTGAATTCAATAGTATTCATCATAAAAGAACTAGTACAAGAAGTATCAAGCATGGAGCGATCATTATGAGAAAGCCGAGCATAAAATTTTTGAATAATGATTTCTCTCGAGAGCTCATGATTGGGGCATGAATATAACATTTACTTAATCCTCCCCCAAGCTTGAGCGATACTTTCTCCTTCACGAGGCCAAAAACTATATATATAATTACGATCACGATGAACCAGATGCATAGGATAAAACTTCTGATGAAATTCCAATTTCAATCGGTTGTAGTTCAATGATCCAATATCATCACATAGCCTATACCATGTCAATGCCTTTCCCTTCAAAGATAAAGGGAAGACCTTCTTCTTGACAACATCCTCGGGTATACCTGCAAGCTTAAATAATCCACAAACTTTATCCACATAGATTAGGTGCATATCGGGATCTAATGTTCCATCTCCTGTATAGGAATTAGCTAGCAGTTTCTCTATCATACCCGAAGGAATTTCAAAGTAAATATTTTCAGTAGGTTTAGTAGGTTGGGGAGCAACTCTTTGCACTTTTGGTCGGGGTGAAAATACCCCGAACAATCCCCTCAAAGGATTATTTTCCATAGTAACAAGTGACAGTAAATTTTAGCATGCTATATAAATGTTTCCTTACCAAATTCCACCTACCAAAGGCGCTTCATTCCCCGGCAACGGCGCCAGAAAAGAGTCTTGATGACCCACAAGTATAGGGGATCTATCACAGTCATTTCGATAAGTAGGAGCGTCGAACCCAACGAGGAGCAGAAGGAAATGACAAGCAGTTTTCAGTAAGGTATTCTGTGCAAGCACTGAAATTATTGGTAATAGATAGTTTTGTGATAAGGTAATTTGTAAGGGTAACAAGTAACAAAAGTAACTAAGGTGTAGCAAGGTGTCCCAATCCTTTTTATAGCAAAGGCCAAGCCTGGACGAACTCTTATAAAGCAAAGCGCTCCCGAGGACACATGGGAATTATCGTCAAGCTAGTTTACATCATGCTCATATGATTCGCGTTCATTACTTTGATAATTTGATATGTGGGTGGACCGGTGCTTGGGTACTGCCCTTCCTTGGACAAGTATCCCACTTATGATTAACCCCTCTCGCAAGCATCCACAATTACGAAAGAAGAATTAAGGTAAACCTAACCATAGCATGAAACATATGGATCCAAATCAGCCCCTTACGAAGCAACGCATAAACTAGGGTTTAAGCTTCTATCACTCTACCAACCCATCATCTACTTATTACTTCCCAATGCCTTCCTCTAGGCCCAAACAATGGTGAAGTGTCTTGTAGTCGATGTTCACATAACACCACTAGAGGAAAGAAAACATACATCCTATCAAAATATCGAACGAATGCCAAATTCACATGACTACTTATAACAAGACTTCTCCCATGTCCTCAAGAACAAACGTAACTACTCACAAATCATATTCATGTTCGTAATCAAAGGGGTATCAATATGCATAAAGGATCTAAACATATAATCTTCCACCGAATAAACCAACTAGCATCAAGTACAAGGAGTAATCAACACTACTAGCAACCCACAGGTACCAATCTAAGGTTTTGAGACAAAGATCGGATACAAGAGATGAACTAGGGTTTGAGAGGATATGGTGTTGGTGAATATGTTGATGGAGATTGACCCCATCTCGATGAGAGGATAGATGGTGATGACGATGGCGATGATTTCCCCCTCCCGGAGGGATGTTTCCCCGGTAGAACAGCTCCACTGGAGCCCTAGATTGGTTCTGCCAAGGTTCCGCCTCGAGACGGCGGCGTTTTGTCCCGAAAGCTTCCATATGATTTTTTTCAGGGCAAAAGACACCTTATACCAGAAGATGGGCATCGGGGGGCTGCCAGGTGGCTCACGAGGCAGGGGGCGTGCCCAGGGGGGTAGGGCGCACCCTCCACCCTCATGGACAGTGGGTGGCCCCCCTCTGGTGCTTTCTTTGCCCAATATTTTTAATATATTCCAAAACTGACTTTCATGGAGTTTCAGGACTTTTGGAGTTGTATAGAATGGGTCTCTAATATTTGCTCCTTTTCCAGCCCAGAATCCAGCTGCCGGCATTCCCCCTCTTCATGTAAACCTTGTAAAATAAGAGATAAAAGGCATACGTATTGTGACATAAAGTGTAGTAAAAACCCGTAATGCAATAAATATCGATATAACAGCATGATGCAAAATGGACGTATCAACTCCCCCAAGCTTAGACCTCGTTTGTCCTCAAGCGGAAGCCGATATCGAAAAATATGTCCACATGTTTAGAGATAGAGGGGTCGATAAAATAAAATACGGACATGAGGGCATCATGATCATTCTTAGAACAACAACATATATATTGTCATATGAATTCTTATGCTTAAAGTAACAATCTATTAACAATGTCAAGTATGAATCAGAAACTTCATTGAAAACTAGCAAACTGTAATCTCAGTCACTGAAGCAATTGCAATTTATCATAACATCAGAACAAGTCAATATAAGAGCTTTTCAGCAAGTCCACATACTCAACTATCATTTAGTCTATCACAATTGCTAACACTCACACAATACTTATGGGTATGAAGTTTTAATCGGACACAGAGAAAGATATGGGCTTTTAATTTTGCCTCCCAACCTTTTCCCTCAAGGGTAATGTCAACAATAATACTTTATGTAAACTTACATCCAAGTGGATATATATATATATCAGGATCTTTCCAACACATAGTGCTTGCCAAAGGATAAAGTGTAAAAAAGAAAGGTGAAGATCACCATGACTCTTGTATAAGGTAGAATACAAAAATAAAAGATAGGCCCTTCGCAGAGGGAAGCAGAGGTTGTCATGTGCTTTTGTGGTTGGATGCACAAAATCTTAATGCAAAAGAACGTCACTTTATATTTGTTGGGGAACATTGCAGAAAATAATATTTTTCTACGCATCACCAAGATCAATCTATGGAGTCATCTAGCAACGAGAGAGAGGAGTGCATCTACATACCCTTGTAGATCACGAGCGGAAGCACGGGGTTGATGGAGTCATACTCGTTGTGATCCAAATCATCGATGATCCTAGCGCCGAACGGACGGCACCTCTGCGATCAACACACGTATGGTTGGGAGAGACATCTCCTCCTTCTTGATCCAGCAAGGGGGAAGGAGAGGTTGATGGAGATCCAGTAGCACGATGGCGTGGTGGTGGAAGCAGCGGGGATCTCGGCAGGGCTTCGCCAAGCTCAGCGAGAGGGAGAGGTGTTACGGGGGGAAGAGGGAGGCGCCAGGGGCTTGGGTGCGCAGCCCTCCCTCCCCCCTCTTTATATAGGGGACCTGGGGGGGGGGGGGGGGGCGCCGCCCCCCTAGAGATCCAATCTCAAGGGGGGCGGCAGCCAAAGGGGGGGGGACTTGCCCCCCAAGTCAGGTGGGGCGCCCCACCCCCAGGGTTTCCAACCCTAGGCACAGGGGGAGGCCCAAGGGGGGCGCACCAGCCCACCAGGGACTGGTTCCCTTCCCACTTAAGCCCATGGGGCCCTCCGGGATAGGTGGCCCCACCCGGTGGACCCCCGGGACCCTTTCGGTGGTCCCGGTACAATACCGGTGACCCTCGAAACTTTCCCGGTGGCCGAACTGGACTTCCTATATACAAATCTTAACCTCCGGACCATTAAGGAACTCCTCGTGACGTACGGGATCTCATCCGGGACTCCAAACAACTTTCGGGTTACCGCATACTAATATCTCTACAACCCTAGCGTCACCGAACCTTAAGTGTGTAGACCCTACGGGTTCGGGAATCACGCAGACATGACCGAGATAGCTCTCTGGCCAATAACCAATAGCGGGATCTGGATATCCATGTTGGCTCCCACATGTTCCACGATGATCTCATTGAATGAACCACGATGTCGAGGATTCAAGTAATCCCGTATACAATTCCCTTTGTTGATCGGTACGTTACTTGCCCGAGATTTGACCGTCGGTATCCCAATACTTCATTCAATCTCGTTACCGGCAAGTCACTTTACTCGTACTGTAATTCATGATCCCGTGACCAACCACTTGGTCACATTGAGCTCATTATGATGATGCATTACCAAGTGGGCCCAGATATACCTCTCCGTCATACAGAGTGACAAATCCCAGTCTCGATTCGTGTCAACCCAACAGACACTTCCGGAGATACCTGTAGTATACCTTTATAGCCACCCTGTTATGTTGTGACATTTGGTACACCCAAAGCACTCTTACGGTATCCGGGAGTTACACGATCTCATGGTCTAAGGAAATGATACTTGACATTAGAAAAGCTCTAGCAAACGAACTACACGATCTTGTGCTATGCTTAGGATTGGGTCTTGTCCATCACATCATTCTCCCAATGATGTGAACCCGTTATCAATGACATCCAATGTCCATGGTCAGGAAACCATAACCATCCATTGATAAACGAGCTAGTCAACTAGAGGCTCACTAGGGACATGTTGTGGTCTATGTATTCACACATGTATTACGATTTCCGGATAACACAATTATAGCATGAACAATAGACAATTGTCATGAACAAGGAAATATAATAATAACCATTTTATTATTGCCTCTAGGGCATATTTCCAATAGTCTCCCACTTGCACTAGAGTCAATAATCTAGTTACATTGTGATGAATCGAACACCCATAGAGTTCTGGTGTTGATCATGTTTTGCTCGCGGAAGAGGTTTAGTCAACGGATCTGCGACATTCAGATCTGTGTGCACTTTACAAATATCTATGTCTCCATCGTGAACATTTTCACGAATGGAGTTGAAGCGATGCTTGATGTGCCTGGTCTTCTTGTGAAACCTGGGCTCCTTGGCAAGGGCAATGGCTCCAGTGTGATGCTAGTGATTATGTTGTTGGTGTTGTTCTAGGACAAAGAGTTGATAAGAATTGTGGTCGCCAAACTAAATAAACTCCCATCATCATTTAGATCATCCCACGTAAGGAAAAAGATCAGCCAACTCCTACTGCATAATGGGATTATATTTTTCTTTTTGACATGTTAATGGGACTTAAAATCTCACTCACATGCATGCGACCGGTGCATGCTTGCATGCAGACATGTTGATGTGATTTAAAACCCACTCACATGCATGCCACAGTATTTCTCCAAGCTTGCATGTGGCTTAGTGCGGAGCCTCTCAACCACTAGATCAGACGACTATTATGGACTGATTTAGTTCATCTAACGGCTACATTAATTTTGATGATGTGGCTCAAGGAGGGGATAGAGAATTCCTAGTAGTGGGGGCTAGCTATTAAGATATAGTAGATAAGTCTTTGTAGAGAGTCCACTAGGTGGACTACATACGGAACAAAATGAATGAATCTACACTTAAAATGCATCTATATACATCCTCATGTGGTTCATGGTGATATCTCTACAAAGACTTATATTTAGGAACGGAGGAAGTACTAGTATAGTACGTACTGTAACTTATCAGCGAGATAAATTTGTACAATGCTATGAAGCTTCCAGCTTCTGTTACATGTATCTTGCATCAAATGTTGTCCGTTGCAACATTTCATCAAATAGAAAGGAGACTAACATGCATGCTATTGCATCTCAATGATTGACAGATCATAGCAAATATGTACTCCCTCCGTTCCAAAATAAGTGTCTCAACTTTATGCAAACTTTAGTACAAAGTTGTACTACTACTAAAGTTGACACTTATTTTGGAACAGAGGCAACTAAAGAAAAAAACAATCCATGCAGTCCCTAGCCCTTGAACCGTAAACCCTAACCAGGCTTCAATTTGCTGGCAACGTTTGAGCTTCCTAAGAAATGAAGTTTGCAACCTTTTGACCATCGGATCATTTTGTGCAGTTTCACCAAAATCGAGATGAGCATACCTGTGGCAAAGAAATTGAAGAAGCGTGATTAGAATAAGATTACCGGGACTAGTTGATGAGACATAAACTCATCAAAAATAGAGTACGTAGAAGCCAGTAGAGGTATGTGCGGGGCAAAGAAGTAGAGAAATATCCACGTGGAGTGATGTGGGCAGCTGGAGCAGTGGTGCAAGCCGGCTGTAAAGGGAGTTGTACCTGAGGGATGTCGCACTACTAGGAAAAGGGCTATAGATGGAAGTGACACTAATGGCGCACCAGACATGTGGTGCGCCATTAGTATATACTAATGGCGCACCACCTTCTGATGCGCCATTAGTGTTGAAACTACTAATGGCGCACCCTGCCTACGGTGCGCCATTAGTACCAATTTTTTTTTTAACCAGTGCGCCTGTCCAAACATACTAATGGCGCACCGTGGCATGGTGCGCCATTAGTAACCTTGGCCACCGCTTCCACCGAATGCACCCCCCCCCCTCGTGGATCGCCTTTTCAGTTTTAAAAAAATAAAAGAAAGTGATAAAAATGTCAAAAAAATAAAAGAAAATAAGTTTCCCATGTGATATGTGGCCTAGTTGTTGGGAAAATTTGCAAATATGAATTTTGACTTCATTTGCAAAATCTCGCGAGAATTTGTAAAAATGGGCATAACTTTTGCATACTAACTCGGATGAAAAAGTTTTTTATATGAAAAATCATCTACTCGAAAAGTTACATCCAAATTTAACGGGGGAACCCCGTTAAACATTTTCAAAATCCTCAAAAACCTAACAGAAAAAAAGATACGGGGCTTTTAAGATCTAGAGAGGCAAAAAAAAAATCAAAAAAAATTCAAACTTACTAATGGCGCACCTGCCCATGGTGCGCCATTAGTATCTTCCCTCCTTCAAAATTCAAAATAAGTCAAAAAAATAAAAAAAAAATTACTAACGGCGCACCTGACCATGGTGCGCTATTAGTATCTTCCCGCCTTCAAAATTCAAAATAAATAAAAAAAATAAAAAAAATTACTAATGGCGCACCTGCCCGTGGTGCGCCATTAGTATCTTCCCGCCTTCAAAATTCAAAATAAATCAAAATTTTTTTACTAATGGCGCACCTGCCCGCGGTGCGCCATTAGTATGCCGTATATATGGCTGGTCCTCTCCTCCTCTCTTCATTTCATCTTCCCTTCTCTCCTCCACCATACTTCTCCTCTCCGGTGACCTCCTCCTCCTCTCCGGCGACCTCCTCCTCCCTCCTCCCCTCCCCTCCCCTCCCCTCCCCTCCCCTCCCCTCCCCTCATGGTTTCTTCTCCCTCCTCTCCGGCGACCTCCTCCTCCCTCCTCCCTCCTCCCCTCCCCTCCCCTCCCCTCATGGTTTCTTCTCCCTCCTCTCCGGTGAGCTCCTCCTCCCTCCTCTCCGGTGAGCTCCTCCTCCCTCCTCTCCCTCCTCCCTTCTCTCCGGTGAGGCAAAAAATCCCCTCCTCTCCGGTGAGCTCCTCCTCCCTCCTCTCCGGTGAGCTCCTCCTCCCTCCTCTCCCTCCTCCCTCCTCTCCAGTGAGGCAAAAAATCCCCTCCTCTCCGGTGAGCTCCTCCTCCCTCCTCTCCGGTGAGCTCCTCCTCCCTCCTCTCCGGTGAGCTCCTCCTCCCTCCTCTTTGGTGAGCTCCTCCTCCCTCCTCTCCAGCGAACTCCTCCTCCTCCTCTCCGGCGAACTCCTCTCCGGCAAAAGACCATGGCAACAAGATCCAAAAACAGGAACAAAATTTGAGAATATTGTCATGCCAAAAAACAAGCAAAAAAAAACGAGCAAAAAATGGGCAAAAAATCACGATCCAGATCTAGATTCAAAATGGCGCATCACTAATGGCGCATCACAGGAAAGTGCGCCATTAGTATGTCGCGGTTACTAATGGCGCATCCAGTTGTGGTGCGCCATTAGTATCCAAAGCACCTGGCCCCTGGGAGGCATACTAATGGCGCACCGTGGCCTATACTAATGGCGCACCAGTGGTGCGCCATTAGTATACCAGATACTAATGGCGCACCACTGGTGCGCCATTAGTAAAAATTACTAATGGCGTGCTGTTAGTGGCGCACCACAGATGCGCCATTAATGGCCATACTAGGTGCGCCATTAGTAGGGATTTTTCTAGTAGTGTCGGGACGTAGTTCAACCTTGAGGAGGGCGGCGGGAGGCGGCAACTGCCCACGTCGCGGCATTGAGCAAGGGACGAAGGCAACCTCACCGGCTTTGTGAGAGAGAACGGCGGGGACCCCTGATCGGGACGTGCCGACAGTGGGTTTTCACTGTCGGCGACGACAACCGCATCTACACTAAGCATCCACCCCTTCCCCCGATGGACATGATCCGCTGGGATGTTAGAGATGTGGCCACAGTCGTTTTGTGCGAGAGAGTGTGAAGAGAGCAACCCCAGCAAGCAAGCATGTAGGCTGGCCCGTCCTAACTATGTATATAGTGGAGCAGTTTCCTTTTCTCTCCATACGAACCTATCATATTGCGTACGTGCCACTGAAGAAAAAAAATTATTTATAAATGACGCGGCACCTACTACTCGTTCTCCTATGACCTTGCGCTTGGCATCTCCAAAATATTATCCTTGCGATTGGCTCTTCGCCTCTTCGGGAAGTCGAGCAATAATGGTACTGCTGTATATATCGTTCTGGCTATGTGAGACCGAATGAATTGCTGCACGTCCACCACGTGGGCGAGGGTTGAGGGGCGAGGGAGAGTGCATACTATTACATCCGTTTCAGGGGGTGTTTGTTTCCAGGGACTTTTTAGTGTAGGGACTAGAAAAAGTCTGAGACTTTTTAACCAAACATGAGGGACTACTAGGGACTAAAACTTGCTTTCTGGGACTTAATGAAGAAGACTCTCAAGTAGAGTCTTTTTTGGGACTTTTCCAACAATGCCCCTCCCTGCACCCATTGCCCCGCCGCCCCATGGCGTTGTTTGGTTGTTATTTTTCTGTATACTAGGGGTAACATGGTTATTCAATAACCTCTAGGGAGGGACTAGGGACTTTTTAGTCCCTGAAAACAAACAGGGAGGGACTTTTTAAGGAGTAGGGACTTTTTAGTTGGGACTAGAAAATGTCCTAGGACTTATGAACCAAACAGGGCCTCAATATGGACTACATACGGAGCAAAATGAGTGAATCTACACTCTAAAATACGTCTATATACATCAGTGTTTGGAGTATGTACTAGTAGTTCATATTGAAATCTACTAAAGGACATATATATTCCAAACAATATGATAATCTCTGTAACCAAGGTAGTAGGGACGAGGAGTAAACGGAGGGAGTAGTAATTTTTTCTCCTATTCCTGCGATCCACCGCGCGCGTGGGCGAGGGAGCGGGCGTAAGGCTTACAGTACTAAGCAAGCATCACCTCATCCCGCGAGCCACCGCGCCCGTGGGCGGGGGAGACGGCGTACTAAGCAAGCTTCTCCTCGTTCTGCGAGTTGACGGGACACATCAAAAGTACTCCAGTGTATAGAGCCTTGCCTCTAGGTATGCCCCACATGGTTTGCCTCTTTTTTAACATAACGCGTCAAGTCGCAATTTGTTTGTTCACCCGTGGTAGACGATCTTCCCTCCACCAAGTGGACAACCATTACACGGGCCAAATTACCACGTGGGCTGCCTTTTCGTATAGAAATGAGCTCCACCATGTACCCGCGCGGGTGTGGTTGGGAAAGAGACGGGAGTACGTGCCCCATGCATGCACCTCTTCTCTTTGTGCACGCCCCCCACCTACGTGGGTGTGTGTGAGAGATACAAACCGTGTTCGTGAGTGTTTTTTGTTTTTTTGGGGGATGGGGTGGGGGGGGGTTGATTTCGTGAATGTATTTGTGGGAATATGTGTCGATGACATCTCAAACAAAATTTTGCATGCAAAGTGTGTGAAATGGAGGCCTATCCATGTCATATATAGAGGGTTGGGCGATCCACGAGAAGAGAAGGAGGGGTCATAGATATCGATAGAGTCGAAGAGAGGATCAAGTGGGTGGGTGCGAGATTGATGAAGAGAGCCATCGAAATTGTGTGTGTGTGCAAGTCAAAGATGTAGGGAGACTAACCTACCGGAACGTTAGAGGGCACAGGTCAAGTTTGTGTGTGGCAGGGAGATATGAATAGAGCGCTCGATGTATTGGTGTGTGTGTGTGGGGGAGGGAGTGGGGGAGGGGTAGGCAGAGGCCTAACTATAGAGGTAGAACGACTTGTATATGTGTTGAGAAGGAGAGACCCAGCTATGTCTTGAGGGAGATCGGTCGACATCCATACATAACTGAGGGACAGGAAATAGGATGGGAAAGAGAGAGAGAGAGAGAGAGAGAGAGAGAGAGAGAGGGAGGGAGAGGGGTAGAGTGCTGGATGGGTGATGGAGTTGCTTCTCGAAGATGGTGTGAGAGGCCTACTAGACAAACTGAGGGTGGAAATGCAATATTATCAATAAGAGTGGGGATGTGTTTCTGTGTGTGCCTGTGCATGATAGATCTATCGGGACACATGCATGGATGATGAAGGGGGAACCATGTGTTTGGTAAGCAAACCTATCTAGATCGGTAGATCAATTGTTGTTTGTCGGAGGAAGGGAGAGACATAACTAATGAGGTAGAATGATCAACACGTGGGGAAAAACGAGTTATAAGGACCTAACTAGCTATATGTATAACGGGAGATCGGTCGGTGTACGTCCATTTGTTAGAGGCAAATAAGGCCCAGCGAGACGGATAGACAGAGAGAATGGAGCTAGGAGGTGGTGCGAGAGGCCCAGCTACTAGCTAGATAGGGGGATGAGTGTGCGGTTGTGAGATCGATGAAAGGAGGGGCGAGAGTTTATATGTGTGTGGGACCGTATGAGAGACACGAGGCAAGGACACATAAAGGAGGAGATTGAAGGTGCGTGTGCATTGAGGGAGTCCTGGATTGGGGGTTCCTCGGATAGCCGGACTATATATTTTGGCCTGACTGTTGGATTATTAAGATACAAGATTGAAGACTTCGTCCTGTGTCCGGGTGGGACTCTTATTGAGATCTCCTTTGCGTGGAAGGCAAGCTTGGCAGTTCGGATATGTAGATCTCCTTCTCTGTAACCGACTCTGTGTAACCCTAGCCCCCTCCGGTGTCTATATAAAACAGAGGGTTTAGTCCGTAGATAACAACAATCATAATCATAGGCTAGCTTCTAGGGTTTAGCCTCTACGATCTCGTGGTAGATCAACTGTTGTAATACTCATATCATCAAGATCAATCAAGCAGGAAGTAGAGTATTACCTCCATCGAGAGGGCCCGAACCTAGGTAAACAACATGTCCCCCGCCTCCTGTTACCATTAGCCTTAGATGCACAGTTCGGGACCCCCTTCCTGAGATCCGACGGTTTTGACACCGACATTGGTGCTTTCATTGAGAGTTCCAATGTGTCGTCGCGATAAGGCTTGATGGCTCCTTCAATCATCTTCAACGATGCGGTCTAGGGTGAGGTTTTCCTCCCCGGACAGATCTTCGTATTCGGCGGATTCGTACCACGGGCCAACTCGCTTGGTCATGTGGAGCAGATAGATAGCTATGCCCCTGGACATCAGGTCAGGTTTGGAAGCTTGAACTACACTACCGACATCCGAGGAGACTTGATCTTCAACGGATTCGAGCCCATGTCAGGTGCGTCGAACAGTCATGATGAGCATGACTTAGATCTGCCATCGGACAGTGTTCAGGAGATCACACCTGTGGCTGCCCCGACCCTCAATCTGGAGTAGATCGCGCCATCCGAGGATGGGCGGATGGACCCCGCCACGGAGGCCGCACACTCAACGGCGATAGAGACGAACACTGACTTCACCTCTTATGAGGCCGGTGTCATCGGACCCTCGGACTCGTCTCCGGCCACAGTCTCCAAACTGCGTGCGTCCGTGCCTATCGAATCTGATAGGGCACCGATCATAGAGTTTACCTCCATGGATATCTTTCAGCACTCGCCCTTAGCGACGTGCTAAATTCATTGAGGTCTCTCTCCTTGTCGGGAGAGTCTTGGCCGAACCATGTCCGGCTAGAGTGGGAAGCGGACAACGAAAAAATTCGTTCCCCACACACCACCCACTTAATAGCCACTATCGATGACTTAACCGACGTGTTTGACTTCAACTCCGAAGACATCAATGGTATGGACGATGATGCAGAAGAAGAACAGGAGCCACCGCCCACAGGGCGTTGGACAACCACCTCATCATATGATATATACATGGTGGATACCCCCAAAGAAAGCAATGGCGATGAGGCAACGGAGGATAATTGTTGGGGAACGTAGCAGAAATTCAAAATTTTCCTACGTGTCACCAAGATCTATCTATGGAGAAACCAGCTACGAGTAGAAGGAGAGTGCATCTACATACCCTTGTAGATCGCTAAGCGGAAGCGTTCAAGTGAACGGGGTTGATGAAGTCGTACTCGTCGTGATTCAAATCACCGATGATCAAGTGCCGAACGCACGGCACCTCCGCGTTCAACACACGTACAGCCCGGTGACGTATCCCACGCCTTGATCCAGCAAGGAGAGAGGGAGAGGTTGAGGAAGACTCCATCCAGCAGCAGCACAACGGCGTGGTGGTGGTGGAGGAGCGTGGCAATCCTGCAGGGCTTCGCCAAGCACCACGGGAGAGGAGGACGACTTGGGAGAGGGGGAGGGCTGCGCCAGAACTTCGTCTAAAGCTCCCATGCGTCTCCCCACTATATATAGGGGTGGAGGGGCTGGTTTCTTGCCCTCCAAGTCCATTGGGGCATTGGCCAAGGTGGGAGGAAAGAAATCCCATTATTTCCTTCCCCACCGATTGTTATCCCCCCTTTTTAGGGATCTTGATCTTATCCCTTCGGGATATGATCTTATTCCTTCTAAGGGGGGATCTTGGTGCGCCTTGACCAGGGGTGTGGGGCCTTGCCCCCACTACCCACGTCCATGTGGGTCCTCCCATGCAGGTGGGCCCCACTCCGGAACCTTCTAGAACCTTCCCGGTACAATACCGAAAAATCCCGAACATTTTCCGGTGGCCAAATAGGACTTCCCATATATAAATCTTTACCTCCGGACCATTCTGGAACTCCTCGTGATGTCCGGGATCTCATCCCGGACTCCGAAAAACATTCAGTAACCACATACAAACTTCCTTTATAACCCTAGCGTCATCGAACCTTAAGTGTGTAGACCCTACGGGTTCGGGAGACATGTAGACATGACCGAGACGTTCTCCGGTCAATAACCAACAACGGGATCTGGATACCCATGATGGCTCCCACATGTTCCACGATGATCTCATCGGATGAACCACGATGTCAAGGACTTAATCAATCCCGTATTCAATTCCCTTTGTCTATCGGTATGTTACTTGTCCGAGATTCGATCGTCGGTATCCAATACCTTGTTCAATCTCGTTACCGGCAAGTCACTTTACTCGTTCCGTAACACATCATCCCGTGATCAACTCCTTGGTCACATTGCGCATATGATGATGTCCTACCGAGTGGGCCCAGAGATACCTCTCCGTTTACACGGAGTGACAAATCCCAGTCTCGATCCGCATAAAACAATAGATACTTTCGGAGATACCTGTAGTGCACCTTTATAGTCACCCAGTTACGTTGTGATGTTTGATACACCCAAAGCACTCCTACGGTATCCAGGAGTTACACGCTCTCATGGTCGAAGGAAGAGATACTTGACATTGGCAAAGCTCTAGCAAATGAACTACACGATCTTTTGTGCTAGTCTTAGGATTGGGTCTTGTCCATCACATCATTCTCCTAATGATGTGATCCCGTTATCAACGACATCCAATGTCCATAGCCAGGAAACCATGACTATCTGTTGATCACAACGAGCTAGTCAACTAGAGGCTCACTAGGGACATATTGTGGTCTATGTATTCACACGTGTATTACGATTTCCGGATAATACAGTTATAGCATGAATAAAAGACAATTATCATGAACAAGGAAATATAATAATAATACTTTTATTATTGCCTCTAGGGCATATTTCTAACAGTCTCCCACTTGCACTAGAGTCAATAATCTAGTTCACATCGCCATGTGATTAACACTCACAGGTCACATCGCCATGTGACTAACACCCAAGAGTTTACTAGAATCAGTAGTCTAGTTCACATCACTATGTGATTAATACTCAATGAGTTTTAGGTTTGATCATGTTGCTTGTGAGAGAGGTTTTAGTCAACGGGTCCGAACCTTTCAGATCCGTGTGTGTTTTACAAATCTCTATGTCATCTCCTAGATGTAGCTACCACGCTCTATTTGGAGCTAATCGAAATAACTGTTCTACTTGGAGCTATTCTAAATTGTTGCTCCATTATATGTATCCGGTATCTCTACTCAGAGCTATCCGGATAGGTGTCAAGCTTGCATCGACGTAACCCTTTACGATGAACTCTTTTACCACCTCCATAATCGAGAAAAATTCCTTAGTCCACTAATTTCTAAGGATAACTTTGACCGCTGTCCTGTGATCCATTCTTGGATCACTCTTGTACCCCTTGACTGACTCATGGCAAGGCACACTTCAGGTGCGGTACTCAGCATGGCATACTGTAGAGCCTATGTCTAAAGTATAGGGGACGACCTTCGTCCTTTCTCTCTTTTCTGCCGTGGTCGAGCTTTAAGTCCTAACTTCGTACCTTACAACTCAGGCAAGAACTCCTTCTTTGACTGGTCCATCTTGAACACCTTCAAGATCATGTCAAGGTATGTGCTCATTTGAAAGTATTATTAAGCATTTTGATCTATCCTTATAGATCTTGATGCTCAATGTTCAAGTAGCTTAATCCAGGCTTTCCATTGAAAAACACTTTCAAAATAACCCTATATGCTTTCCAGAAATTCTACGTCATTTTTGATCAACAATATGTCAACAACATATACTCATCAGAAATTCTATAGTGCTCCCACTCACTTCTTTGGAAATACAAGTTTCTCGTAAACTTTGTACAAACCCAAAATCTTTGATCATCATCAAAGCACACATTCCAATTCCGAGATGCTCACTCCAGTCCTTAGAAGGATTGCTGGAGCTTTGCATATTTATTAGCATCTTTTGGGATTGACAAAACCTTCCGGTTGTATCACATACAACCTTTCCTCAAGTATAACGTCGAGGAAACAATGTTTTGACATCCTATCTGCAAGATTTCATCAATCATGCAGTAACTGCTAATCCAATTCCAACAGACTCTTAGCATCGCTACGAGTGAGAAAACCTCACCGTAATCAACTCCTTGAACTTGTCGGAAAATATCTTAACGACAAGTCGAGCTTTCTTAATGGTAATTCTTACCATCATTGTCTGTCTTCCTTTTAAAATCCATCCGTACCCAATGGCCTTACGACCATCAAGTATTTCTTCCAAAGTCATGGATCCGTTCTCGGATTTTATGGCCTCGAGCCATTTATCGGAATCCGGGCCCACCATTGCTTCTCCATAGCTTGAAGGTTCATTGTTGTCCAGCAACATGACTTCCAAGACAGGATTACGTACCACTCTGATGTAGTACGTATCCTTGTCATCCCACGAGGTTTGGTAGTGACTTGATCCGAAGTTTCATGATCAACATCACAAGCTTCCACTTCAATTGGTGTAGGTGCCACAGGAACAACTTCCTGTGCCCTGCCACACACTAGTTGAAGAGACGGTTCAATAACCTCATCAAGTTTCCACCATCCTCCCACTCAATTCTTTCGAGAGAAACTTTTCCTCGAGAAAGGACCCGATTCAAGAAACAATCCATATTGCTTTCGGATCTGAATTAGGAGGTATACCCAACTGTTTTGGGTTTCCTATGAAGATGCATTTTATCCGCTTTGGGTTCGAGCTTATCAACCTGAAACTTTTTCATATAAGCGTCGCAGCCCCAAACTTTTAAGAAACGACAACTTAGGTTTCTCTAAACCATAATTCATACGGTGTCATCTCAACGGAATTACATGGTGCCCTATTTAAAGTGAATGTGGTTGTCTCTAATGCCTAAACCATGGACAATAGTGGTAATTCGATAAGAGACATCATGGTACGCACCATATCCAATAGGGTGCAACTATGATGTTCGGACACACCATCACACTATGGTGTTCCAGGCGGTATTAATTGCGAAACAATTTCCACAATGTCTTAATTGTGTGCCAAAACTCGTAACTCAGATATTCACATCATAGACATTTTATCCTCTTGTCACAATGATCTTATACTTCACTCTGAAATTACTTGAACCATTCAATAATTCAGACTTGTATTTCATCAAGTAAATATTCTCAACATCTACTCGAATCATCTGTGAAGTAAGATCATAACGATATTCACTGCATGCCTTAGCACTCATTGGACTGCACACATCAAAATGTGTTACTTCCAACAAGTTGCTATCTTGTTCCATCTTACCGAAAACGAGGCTTTTCAGTCATCTTGCCCATGTGGTATGATTTGCATATCTCAAGTGATTCAAAATCAACTGAGTCCAAACGATCCATCTGCATGGAGTTTCTTCATGCGTATACACCAAAAGACATGGTTCGCATGTCTCAAACTTTTCAAAAACGAGTGAGTCCAAAGATCCATCAACATGGAGCTTCTTCATGAGTTTTAAACCAATATGACTTACATGGCAGTGCCACCAGTAAGTGGTACTATCATTACTATCTTTTGGCATGAAAATGTGTATCACCACGATCGAGATTCAATAAACCATTTTTAGGTGCAAGACCACTGAAGGTATTATTCACATAAATAGAGTAACTATTATTCTCCTTAAATGAATAACCGTATTGCAATAGTCATAATCCAATCATGTCTATGCTCTACGCAAACACCAAATAACAATTATTCAGGTTTTAACACCAATCTCGATGGTAGAGGGAGCGTGCGATGCTTGATCATATCAACATTGGAAACATTTCCAACACATATCGTCAGCTCACCTTTAGCTAGTCTCCGTTTATTCCGTAGCTTTTATTTCGAGTTACTAACACTTAGCAACCGAACCGGTATCTAATACCCTAGTGCTACTAGGAGTACTAGTAAAGTACACATCAACACAATGTATATCCAATATACTTCTATCGACCTTGCCAGCCTTCTCATCTACCAAGTATCTAGGGTAATTCTGCTCCAGTGGTTGTTCCCCTTATTACTGAAGCACTTAGTCTCGGGTTTGGGTTCAACCTTGGGTTTCTTCACTAGAGCAGCAGCTGATTTGCCGTTTCATGAAGTATCCCTTCTAGCCCTTGCCCTTCTTGAAACTAGTGGTTTCACCAACCATCAACAATTGATGCTCCTTCTTGATTTCTACTTTCGCGGTGTCAAACATCGTGACTACCTCAAGGATCATCATATCTATCCCTGATATGTTATAGTTCATCACAAAGCTCTAGCAGCTTGGTGGCAATGACTTTGGAGAAACATCACTATCTCATATGGAAGATCAACTCCCACTCGATTCAAGTGATTGTTGCACTCAGACAATCTGAGCACAAGCTCAACGATTGAGCTTTTCTCCGTTAGTTTGCAGGCTAAGAAAATCGTCGGAGGTCTTATACCTCTTGACGTGGGCACGAGCCTGAAATCCCAATTTCAGCCCTCGAAACATCTCATATGTTCCGCGACATTTCGAAAACGTCTTTGGTGCCTCTACTTAAACCATTTAATTGAACTATCACGTAGTTATCAAAACGTGTATGTCCGATGTTCGCAACATCGACAAACGACGTTGGGGTTCAGCACACTGAGCGGTGCATTAAGGACATAAGCTTTCTACTCATCGCATAATCGCTACTATCAACTTTCAACTATATTTTCTCTAGGAACATATCTAAACAGTGGAACTAAAGCGCGAGCTTACGACATAATTTGCAAAAGGTCTTTTGACTATGTTCAGGATAATTAAGTTCATCTTATGAACTCCCACTTAGATAGACATCCCTCTGGTCATCTAAGTGATCACATGATCCGAGTCAACTAGCCCGTGTCCGATCATCACGTGAGACGGACTAGTCATCATCGGTGAACATCTTCATGTTGATCGTATCTACCATACGACTCATGCTCGACCTTTTGGTCTCCGTGTTCCGAGGCCATGTCTGCACATGCTAGGCTCGTCAAGTTAACCCTAAGTGTTTTCGCTGTGTAAAACTGTCTTACACCCGTTGTATGTGAACGTAAGAATCCATCACACCCGATCATTACGTGGTGCTTAGAAGCGACGAACTGTAGCAACGGTGCACAGTTAGGGGAGAACACTTCTTGAAATTTTGTAAGGGATCATCTTATTTACTACCGTCGTCCTAAGCAAACAAGATGCATAAACATGATAAACATCACATGCAATCAAATAGTGACATGATATGGCCAATATCATTTTGCTCCTTTTGATCTTCATCTTCGGGGCTCCATGATCATCATCGTCACCGGCACGACACCATGATCTCCATCATCACGATCTCCATCATCGTATCTTCATGAAGTTGTCACGCCAACGACTACTTCTACTTCTATGACTAACGCGTTTAGCAATAAAGTAAAGTAGTTTACATGGCGTTGTTCAATGACACGCAGGTCATACAATAAATTAAGACAACTCCTATGGCTCCTGCTGGTTGTCATACTCATCGACATGCAAGTCGTGATTCCTATTACAAGAACATGATCAATCTCATACATCACATATCATTCATCACATTCTTCTTGGCCATATCACATCACATAGCATACCCTGCAAAAACAAGTTAGACGTCCTCTAATTGTTGTTGCATGTTTTACGTGGCTGCTATGGGTTTCTAGCAAGAACGTTTCTTACCTACGCAAAACCACAACGTGATATGCCAATTGCTATTTACCCTTCATAAGGACCCTTTTCATCGAATCCGTTCCGACTAAAGTGGGAGAGACTAGCACCCGCTAGCCACCTTATGCACCAAGTGCATGTCAATCGGTGGAACCTGTCTCACGTAAGAGTACGTGTAAGGTCGGTCCGGGCCGCTTCATCCCACAATACCGTCGAAACAAGATTGGACTAGTAACGGTAAGCATATTGAACAACATCAACGCCCACAACTACTTTGTGTTCTACTCGTGCAAAGAATCTACGCAATAGACCTAGCTCATGATGCCACTGTTGGGGAACGTAGCAGAAATTCAAAATTTTCCTACGTGTCACCAAGATCTATCTATGGAGAAACCAGCTACGAGTAGAAGGAGAGTGCATCTACATACCCTTGTAGATCGCTAAGCGGAAGCGTTCAAGTGAACGGGGTTGATGAAGTCGTACTCGTCGTGATTCAAATCACCGATGATCAAGTGCTGAACGCACGGCACCTCCGCGTTCAACACACGTACAGCCCGGTGACGTATCCCACGCCTTGATCCAGCAAGGAGAGAGGGAGAGGTTGAGGAAGACTCCATCCAGCAGCAGCACAACGGCGTGGTGGTGGTGGAGGAGCGTGGCAATCCTGCAGGGCTTCGCCAAGCACCACGGGAGAGGAGGACGACTTGGGAGAGGGGGAGGGCTGCGCCAGAACTTCGTCTAAAGCTCCCATGCGTCTCCCCACTATATATAGGGGTGGAGGGGCTGGTTTCTTGCCCTCCAAGTCCATTGGGGCGTTGGCCAAGGTGGGAGGAAAGAAATCCCATTATTTCCTTCCCCACCGATTGTTATCCCCCCTTTTTAGGGATCTTGATCTTATCCCTTCGGGATATGATCTTATTCCTTCTAAGGGGGGATCTTGGTGCGCCTTGACCAGGGGTGTGGGGCCTTGCCCCCACTACCCACGTCCATGTGGGTCCTCCCATGCAGGTGCGCCCCACTCCGGAACCTTCTAGAACCTTCCCGGTACAATACCGAAAAATCCCGAACATTTTCCGGTGGCCAAATAGGACTTCCCATATATAAATCTTTACCTCCGGACCATTCCGGAACTCCTCGTGACGTCCGGGATCTCATCCGGGACTCCGAACAACATTCGGTAACCACATACAAACTTCCTTTATAACCCTAGCGTCATCGAACCTTAAGTGTGTAGACCCTACGGGTTCGGGAGACATGTAGACATGACAGAGACGTTCTCCGGTCAATAACCAACAGCGGGATCTGGATACCCATGATGGCTCCCACATGTTCCACGATGATCTCATCGGATGAACCACGATGTCAAGGACTTAATCAATCCCGTATTCAATTCCCTTTGTCTATCGGTATGTTACTTGTCCGAGATTCGATCGTCGGTATCCAATACCTTGTTCAATCTCGTTACCGGCAAGTCACTTTACTCGTTCCGTAACACATCATCCCGTGATCAACTCCTTGGTCACATTGCGCATATGATGATGTCCTACCGAGTGGGCCCAGAGATACCTCTCCGTTTACACGGAGTGACAAATCCCAGTCTCGGTCCGCATAAAACAATAGATACTTTCGGAGATACCTGTAGTGCACCTTTATAGTCACCAAGTTACGTTGTGACATTTGATACACCCAAAGCACTCCTACGGTGTCCAGGAGTTACACGCTCTCATGGTTGAAGGAAGAGATAGTTGACATTGGTAAAGCTCTAGCAAAGGAACTACACGATCTTTTGTGCTAGTCTTAGGATTGGGTCTTGTCCATCACATCATTCTCCTAATGATGTGATCCCGTTATCAATGATATCCAATGTCCATAGCCAGGAAACCATGACTATCTGTTGATCACAACGAGCTAGTCAACTAGAGGCTCACTAGGGACATATTGTGGTCTATGTATTCACACGTGTATTACGATTTCCAGATAATACAGTTATAGCATGAATAAAAGACAATTATCATGAACAAGGAAATATAATAATAATACTTTTATTATTGCCTCTAGGGCATATTTCCAACAATAATCCCCTCGAGAAGCAATCTAAGCACCGGCGTCATAGGCGTCGCTCTAAGCCCCGCCATAGAAAAAATAGCGATACCGGCACAAGAGATGATAACAACCCGGATGGTGCCGAAGACGAAAACAATCCCGCCCAGCCAGGATTCGAGCAGGCCGAGCGGGAGGATGGGCAAGCTAGCCCTAAGGAACAGGCAACAGATGGAGAATCGGAGGATGACAATTACATGCCCCTCTCTGAAGACGAAGTGAGCCTTGGCGACAAAGAATTCATCGTGCCTGAGGATCCCGTCGAGCAGGAGCGCTTCAAGCGCCGGCTTATAGCCACTGCAAAAAGCCTGTAGAAGAAGCAGTAGCAGCTTCAAGCTGATCAAGATCTGTTAACTGATAGACGGACCGAGGTCCTGGCTGCTGAGGAATACGGACTCGAGCGCTCTACCAAGAGTTACCCAAAGCGCAGGTTGCTACCTCAACTCGAGGAGGAGGTGTTAAAGCCTACACTAGCAGCGCATGATGCAGCTGACCGGCCACCCCGTGGCCGAGACAAAGCGGCGTACCAGCCCAAAGTCCAGCCCGCACCCGGCCGCCAACCTAACAAAAACACTAAGGCCCGGGGCTACACGCAGGACCTGCGAGACGTATTGGAAAACAAAGCAGGATAGTCAAGATCGATCTACGGATCACGGGGGCGCGCCCCAACGCGTGACGATGACCGTCACGCCAGATATACTGAAAACAAATCCAGCCGGGCCGAATACAGCAGACCAGACTCATTTGATCATGTCGTGATGTAGCCCGGCATAGAGGCGCCGCACACCCCGTATGCTTCACTGATGAAGTAATGGATCATGAATTCCCATAAGGGTTTAAACCCGTGAACATTGAGTTATATGATGGTACAACAGACCCCGCGGTATGGATTGAACTTTTCCTTCTCCACATTCACATGGCCCGCGGTGATGATCTACATGCCATCAAGTACCTCCCACTTAATCTCAAAGATCCGGCTCGGCATTGGCTGAACAGCTTGCTGGCAAACTCCATTGGTAGTTGGGAAAGCCTGGAAGACGCGTTCCTTGACAACTTCCATGGCACTTATGTGCAACCACCAGATGCTGATGACTTAAGTCACATAACCCAATAGCCCGGAGAGTCAGCCAGGAAATTCGGACTCGGTTCCTAACTAAAAAGAACCAAATCGTCGACTGTACGGATACCGAAGCCTTAGCGGCCTTTAAGCATAACATCCGCGACGAGTGGCTCGCCCGACACCTCGGCCAAGAGAAGCGAAAGTCCATGGCAGCCCTCACGACACTCATGACCCGCTTTTGTGCGGGCGAGGACAGCTGGCTGGCTCGTAGCAATAGCATATCAAGAAATCCTGGCACTTCCGATGGCAGAGATAACAACGGCAAGCCACGAGGCAACAGACACAAGCGTCACAACAATGGCGACAACACCGAAGACACGGTAGTTAATGCCGGATTCAGTGGCTCCAAGTCCGGCAAGCAGAAAAAGCCATTCAAAAGAAACAATCCGGGCCCGTCCAGTTTGGACCGCATACTCGATCGCTCGTGTCAAATTCACAGCACCCCCGATAAACCAGCCAACCACACCAACAGAAAATGTTGGGTATTCAAAAAGGCTGGCAAGTTGAATGCCGAAAACAAGCAAAAGGGGCTGCATAGCGATGACGACGAAGAGCCCCGGCCGCCGAATACAGGAGGACAGAAGAAATTTCCTCCCCAAGTGAAAATGGTAAATATGATATACGCCACCCATATTCCCAAGCGGGAACGGAAGCGTGCACTAAGGGACGTCTATGCGATGGAGCTAGTCGCCCCAAAGTTCAACCCATGGTATTTTTTTCCGATCACTTTCGATCGCAGGGACCATCCTACCAGTATCCGTCATGGCGGTTCAGCCGCATTGTCCTCGACCCCATCATTGACGGATTCCATCTCACACGAGTCATTATGGACGGTGGCAGCAGCCTGAACATGCTCTATCAGGATACAGTGCGCAAAATGGGCATCGACCCCTCAAGGATCAAGCCCACAAAAACCACCTTCAAAGGTGTCATACCAGGTATAGAGGCCTGTTGCACGGGCTCAATCACACTGGAAGTGGTCTTCGGATCTCCGGACAACTTCCAAAGCGAGGAGTTAATCTTCGATATCGTCCCTTTCAGCGGTGGCTATCATGCACTGCTCGGACGAACCGCATTTGCCAGATTCAATGCGGTACCACACTATGCATACCTCAAGCTCAAGATGCCGGGACCTCGCGGGGTTATAACAGTAAATGGAAACACAGAGCGCTCGCTCCGTACGGAGGAACACATTGCGACCCACACAGCAGAGGTACAAAGCAGCCTTCTTAGGCAGACCGCCAATTCGGCGATAATGAACCCGGACACCGTCAAGCGAGTCCGGAGTACCTTGCAACAGGATCGTCCGGCACGTCCAGAGCTCACCTAGCAATTCGGCCTCCATCCAAGTCCCAGTCAAGCGGCGAAATTTGTGACGCACGTACATAATTACGCACTCAAAATACCATGGGCATAGGCGGAGGCACGGCTATGACACGGTCCGCAATGCGGCTCAACCACCCCAGGATCCGTGTACCTTTACACCTTTTTTTCTTTTCAGGTCCCTATCGCCGGGAGAGCCTGATTATCGGACCCATAGCGGGACAGACACACCAAGGAGACAAGAAGCTTTGGCGTACAAAGGAATCCCCAGGTGGTCTCTGATAACGATTGTAATACCTGTTTTACATACCCACATGCAGCTTACCCTTTTCCAGGACATGTCAAATAGTCCTATTTTGCTTATCGCACTACTTGTATACATACGCTTTGACGTATTATTTAAAAATCAACGGAAAATAATGTATAGCGTCAGCTTCCTATTACATTTCTTTATCCTTTTCCTTTACTGCTTATTTATTACAAATTGCACCCGTACATTTTGGTACGTCCGGCTCGCCAGGGGCTTTAGTGTACGCCATAACACGGGAAGAAAAGTCCGAACACTTTCGACAGTGCAGCACCCCAAACTTATAGCATTATATGCATCAACTCCGAATCATGTCTTGGGTCAATAGTTGGGTTTGCCTGGCTCCCATGTTTTGGTACCTTACGTTCCGCTATATCGGCTAAGGTGGCACAGGGAGAACTACTGCGATTGTGTCCCAGTTCTTCCGGACGAGCACCTCAGTAGAGAAAGCCGAAAACTGACTGTCATGATGAGGCGAGAGCTGGTCGTTGTTTGAGAGGTCTCAAATCCTTAAAGATTTCTTCCGCTTCGGGCGAGGAATCGGCCTTGTCCGATTTAGGCGTGCATAGCGCCCCAAGTTCGGTCTTCCGAATACTAGGGGCTTCGCCAAAATTTAAAATTGTAGACTTATATGGCTAAGTGAGAGTGATAAAGCTGTATAGTCCGATTGGCTTGTTTGCTGTGCTAAACACCTCCTAAAAAGGACCAAAACTTTGGATAAAGAGTGTTTATATTTATCCCGAACACCCCAGTAATAGTTACATGGGGGCAAAAGCCGACGACTGGCCAACTCTCAAGATTTTATAAACGGCCGCATAGAAGGTAATATTTTAAATCAACAAGCACTATATAGCGCATATGAACTCATTTTCATATTACAGGATGACATGAGTACATTCATTGAAATATTACATCCTTAGCACATTCATCCGCCACAAGGCGGGCACCCTTCAGGACATTGTCATAGTACTGTTCGGGGTGGCGATGCTCCTTTCCCTTCGGCGGCCCCTCCGTCACCAGCTTCTCCGCATCCATCTTCGCCCAGTGCACTTTCGCACGGGCCAAGGCCCTGCGCGCACCTTCAATGCAGACAGACCACTTAATGACTTCAAGCCGTGGACAGGCATTTACCATCCACTTGACAAGGCCGAAGTAGCTGCTGGGCAGGGGCTCGCCAGGCCACAGCCGGACTATGAGGTCCTTCATGGCCAGTTCGGCCGCCTTGTGAAGTTCGACCAGTTGCTTCAACTGGTCGCTCTAGGGCATCGGATGTTCGGCCCCAATATACTGGGACCAGAACAACTTATCCGTCGAGCTCCCTTCCTCAGCTCGGTAGAACTCTGTGGCATCAGAGATGTTGTGCGACAGATCTGCGAATGCTCCTGGAGAGCTCCAAATTCGGGTAAGTAAAAAGAAATTCTCCTTCACATGCTTGCTTTGCATATTGAATGCCTTACCCGCCACAATCTTCTTAGCCGCTTGAACCTCTTGGAGGGCCTTTTGGGCTTCAGCTTTGGCATCTTGCGCACTCTGGCGGGCCTTCGCAAGCTCAGACTCTTGCGTCTTGGAGTCACGCTCCAAGGACTCGTATTTTTTGACGAAGTCCTGGAGCTCTTGCTGGACCTCGCCAACCCGAGCCTCCTGTTTCTCACGCTCGGTGTGCTCCTTGGCCGCTTTGTCCTCGGCCTCGGACAACGCCTTTTTAAGGGCCGCCACTTCGGTCGTGGCCCCTATTAAAATTCATGATGCTTCTGTTAGCATCAACGATTTTTCCTTTATATGACACACGGACGGATTATCGCTTACCTTTGTTCTCCTCGAGCTGCCTCTTCACAAGGCCGAGCTCTTCCTCGGCCCACCCCAGGTCCCGCTTCAGTTCGGAGACCTCCGCAGTGCGAGCGGCAGCGGCCAGCAGCAACACCTGCTTATTCACATAGACATAATATGATTAGACTCCTATGGATGTTATTTGATCCTCTGTTTGGCCTTTCTTTCCGAACACCAAACAGAGCATCAGGGGCTAATGTCTATACTGTGATATTTTCTCATAATTTAATTACTTACCTCAAAGCCTGTTAGGAGGCTGGCGCAGGCTTCGGTTAATCCGCTTTTGGCGGACCGAACCTTCTCAATCACCATACTCATAAGAGTACGGTGTTCTTCTTCAATGGAAGCACCCTGAAGTGCTTCCAGCAAGTTGTCTGATGCCTCTGGATGGACAGAGGTCATCGGCATAGGCGGCTCGCCCCCATTAGCAAGGGGCTGCCTGCCTGAATCCGGAACCACTGGCGGTTCGGGCGCAGTATCCGGCTAGGGGCCAAACTTACTGTGGCCCCCCTCATCAGAATCCATGGGGGTCTTCCGCCCCATGTGCGCGGCGTCGGGGATTTCGCCTTGGGGCACCTCCAGAACTGTCTCCCCCTGGCCCGGTATCCTCTGAGACAACACCTCAGTGTCGTCCGCGGGCCGGGGGGTGGTGGCCGTCCGGAGCGAATCGCTATTCATCGCTGACGCGCTCAAAGACCCATCCGAGGAAGATAAGTCAATGCGGGCTTTGGACATACTGCACGATCATATTTAACATGATAAGAAGCAATAAAGCGAAACATGCCAGAAGTATTATGGTATCCGGATACTTACGACTTCCCTAGGGGCTTGTCCCTGGGCAGCCACTCCTCGTCGCTGTAGGCGGCTGTTGTGAAGTGGTCCGGAGGGAGGGTCCTTCCCTTCTTGGACCCTTCAGCCTCCCCAGACGGGGCAGCCTTCCTTTTCTTCTCCCCCTTGGTTTGGGGGGAGGCTTTTCCTCTTCCTCCTCGTTTTCGTTGGTGGAGTGCGCCTCAGTGTCTTCTTATGATGAGTCCGATACAACCTTGCGCCGGAGACCTTTCCTGGTCCCCGTGGCCTTCTTCTCCGGCACCTCATAGGGAGTCGAAAATAGCATCTCCGTTCGGAGAGCCATCGCTGGATCTTCAGGTAGTGGAGCTGGGCAGTCGATCCGCTTCGCTGTCGCCACCCAGTCCTGTTAAATTAGTGTGGAGGCTTAGATTCCTTTCACGAATATACTGTGGAAAGGAGCATCTTGTAAAACATAGAGAACTTACCGGATTGGCGGGGCGCTTTGCGCTGAGTCCGCGATCTTCGATAACGGGAGGAGGAACCTCGGCGGCATTGAACAGCACCTTCCAGACGTCTTTGTGCATCATGTCGAAGAGCTCTCGCAGCGTCTGGTGTTTGGCCGAATCGAACACCCACATATTGAATGCCCGTCTTTAACACGGGAGAATCCGACGGAAGAGCATGACCTGGACCACGTTGACAAGTTTGATTTTCTCGCTTATCGTATTTTTGACATAGTTCTGGAGTCCGGTCGGCTCCGCTGGCTCACCCCAGGCTAAACCCTTCCTTTTCCAGGAGATAAGCCGCATGGGGATGCCTGATCAAAATTCGGGGGCCGCCGCCCAGTTGGAGTCGCGCGGCTCGGTGATATAGAACCACCCCGATTGCCACCCCTTCATGGTCTCCACATAGGAGCCTTCGAGCCAGGTGACGTTGGGCATCTTGCCCACCATGGCGCCTCCACACTCCGCTTACTAGCCGACCACTATCTTCGACTTCACGTTGAAGATCTTCAGCCACAGGCCGAAGTGGGGCTTGATGCGGAGGAAGGCCTCGCACACGACGATAAACGCCGAGATGTTGAGGATGAAATTGGGGGCCAGATCATGGAAATCTAGCCCATAGTAAAACATGAGCCCGTGGACAAACGAGTGGAGAGGAAATCCTAGTCCGCGGACAAAGTGGGCAAGAAACACAACCCTCTCGTGGGGTTCCGTAGTAGGGACGATCTGCCCTACGTCCGAGAGCCGGTGCGCGATGTCTGCGGCCAAGTATCCGGCCTCCCGGAACTTCGTGATGTCCTCCTCCGTAACGGAGGAGGCCATCCACTTGCCTCCCGCTCTGGACATGTTTGGAATGGCTTTAGGGAGAAGGTGAGAACTTGGGCACTGGAGCTCGAGCGTGCGAGAATGGATGAGCGAAGGAAGAATAAGGCGTGGGTGAAAAAGAGGAATCCTTATCTCTTTATAAAGGCGGTAGAAACTGTGCGCCTCCCCACTTGCCCGGTAAAATCGCTTATTCCCCAAGAGCCACGATGGATGGAGTGGTTGGGTTACCCACACCCGTATTGATGAGAATCCCGTGATGAGGGGACACGATCTCTGCTTCGACAAGACGTGCCAAGGAAACTGCCTCACAATATGTGCAGTAGCTGGTTGAGAAAAACGGTTCGAATAATGACCGGGCCGTGGCGTGATGTCACGCTATGAAAAGTTGTCAGCAGATTAGATTTGTGGAATATTGTTCCCTCTACGGTGGTATGTGTAACAGCCTGGATTTTGGCCCTTTTCTTTTTCTTCTGATTTATTTGGTTTTTGCTCTATTTTTCTTTTTGGAGTGGTTCTGTGGCCTTGCCACCTGGAAAATCATCCTCATTTCCCCTCCCAAGTGACTAATCCCTCTCAAAACCTTTCCAAAGATCATGTCACTTAACTCCTTGACTAAACCCTAAAATCTTTTTCTAGGGAAAATTCCTTTTTCATTGAAGGAATAACCCTATCTGCCCTAGGTTGTGAAGCAACCTATATTTCTGTCCATCCAAAAATCCCCAAATAATTCTCATAATTCCGTTGGGTCATATATAGCTCAAATATGCCCAAACATTGCCTTGGCCAGTTCAAAAATAATTCCCCAATAATCCTTTTTCTATTCTGCCCTAAATGGCACTTTGTGAAGGAAGTGTCATTTATATTTTTCCTAGTGGCTCCCAACCTTTTTGGGCAGATGTGTGGATAACGAGGCCACCTTCACAACTTTCTCCCTTCTATCTTTATCCAAAGTCAGGTAGGGCGGTTCGCTTGAGTTGCTCAATCGTCCCTTTGCCTGGTGCTCATTGCCTGAGTGTGTGGGACCCACTCATAAGGTTTGTTGGACCCAGCTAAGCCCCCTCCCGGTAGGGCTAGAGCGACAACAAAGAAATGGTCTTCTTAGGTTTGGCAATTTTACTACCTCCTGTCGAAGAGCCGTCCATCTCCGGCCGAACGGTTAGGCAACACTAGGGCGCCTGGGTCCAAATAATTTCCCCATGCACAAGTTCAAATTTATTTGCCTAGCCAATCTTCCTCAGTGAATTTTCAAAAATTTTGTCAGGCAGAAGGCTTTGTGAAGGAAGTACTAGCTAGGAGTATCCAAATTATTTGAACTTTTGCACACTCCTTAATGTGCTCATATTAAACCCCTCCACCCATTTGCATCCCTATCCAATCATCTATGTGAGCACAGGAGCAAATCTTTGATTTTGATATTATTTTCAGGTTGTGAAGCAAGCATATTTTATATTGCTTCAAAAATCCTGATAAATTACTAGATCATTCTTATACCCATAAAACATCACTCCACCCAATTTGGCATCATTTCATTGATCCATTTGATCACCAATATTATTCCAAGTTTTTGTCCAGAGGAGATGTTTGTGAAGCAAGTGCCATTTTGGCTTGTCCATTTGGCATGAGCTTTTTACACCCTCTTCATATGACCAAATGACCCAGCTGTGCCCAATCTTAGACCAAGTTAACACACCATGTGAGTGCACCATCCTGATCTTTATTTCTGGACCAAATATGCAGTTGTGAAGCAACTATGATTTATCTTGGTCCATTTCTTCCCAAACTCCCCAGGACTGTAGTCCTTCCTAGCCTAAACACCCCAGACATAACACTTGAGACATAGCAGCCCCCTGCTGATCACATTGATCTACTAAAGTTTACTGCAGTAAACTTCAGCGCTCACTAACCTTTTAACCATAGCCGTTTTCACCAAGTTACCACCACAACTCAAACCTACCTTGGAAGGACTACACCACTGACAAGGTTTGGCACTAAGTAGGAAGCCAGAGCGCGTGCTGTCGGTGGTGACCATGGGATATGCCGGCCAAAACGGTCGTCTCGCCACTGTTGGCAACAGCAACGCCGCTCCGGCCGGTTGTGGCATGTCCCCAGGTGTCAAACAGCTCAGCATCGTCGTCCTCTTCACCCTGTACCCCTCTCCCCCTCCGACAGCTTCCTCACCGACGCTCGCCGCCGAACGCCCACGAGAGCATAGTGGAGTTTTGGATCTTCTCATTGCCGTCTGCTACCTCTTGAGCACTGCGTTGGATTTCCCCGAAGAGGAGAGGATGATGCAGCAAAGTAGCGTAAGTATTTCCCTCGGTTTCTGAGAACCAAGGTATCAATCCAGTAGGAGACCATGCACAAGTCCCTCGTACCTACACAAAACGATAGCTACTCGCAACCAACGTGATTAGGGGTTGTCAATCCCTTCACGGTCGCTTACGAGGGTGAGATCTGATAGAGATGATAAATAATATTTTTGGTATTTTTGATAGATAGATGCAAAGTAAAACGTAAAAGGCAAAGTAAAACAAAGCAAGTAAATAAAGTGATAGAGATTGATATGATGAGAATAGACCCGGGGGCCATAGGTTTCACTAGTGGCTTCTCTCAAGAGCATAGATATTCTATGGTGGGTGAACAAATTACTGTTGAGCAATTGACAGAATTGAGCATAGTTATGAGCATATCTAGGCAATGATCATGTATATAGGCATCACATCCAAGACAAGTAGATCGAAACAATTCTGCATCTACTACTATTACTCCACTCATCGACCGCTATCCAGCATGCATCTAGAGTATTAAGTTCAAAACAGAGTAACACCTTAAGCAAGATGACATGATGTAGAGGGATAAATTCATGCAATATGATAAAAACCCCATCTTGTTATCCTCGATGGCAACAATACAATACGTGCCTTGAAACCCTTTCTGTCACTGGGTAAGGACACCGCAAGATTGAACCCAAAGCTAAGCACTTCTCCCATGCAAGAACTACCAATCTAGTTGGCCAAACCAAAAAGGATAATTCGAAGAGACTTGCAAAGATAACTCAATCATACATAAAAGAATTCAGAGAAGAATCAAATATTTTCCATAGATAATACTGGATCATATACCCACAATTCATCGGCCTCAACAAACACACTGCAAAAAGAAGATTACATCGAATAGATCTCCACAAGAGAGGGGGAGAACATTGTATTGAGATCCAAAAAGAGAGAAAAAGCCATCTAGCTACTAGCTAAGGACCCGAAGGTCTGAAGTAAACTACTCACAATTCATCAGAGGGGCTATGGTGTTGATGTAGAAGCCCTCCGTGGTGGATGCCCCCTCCGGCGGAGCTCCAAAACAGGCCTCAAGATGGGATCTCACGGATACAGAAGGTTGCGGCGGTGGAATTAGGTTTTTGGCTCCTATTCTGATCGTTTGGGGATACGTAGGTATGTATAGGAGGAAGGAGTACGTCGGTGGAGCGTCAGGGGGCCCACGAGGTAGGGGGTGCGCCCAGGGGGGG